>NC_040912.2:41560050-41863080 GCF_004126475.2 Phyllostomus discolor
TAGAAGCAAATAAGCTGTATTTATTTCTAGCCAAACACAGAAAGACAAATACTGTATGATCTCTCTTGTATGTGGAATATAAAAATGTTGAACTCATAATAACACAGAGTAGAATGGTGGTTACCAGGGGATGCAGCAAGGAGGTGAAGGAAATAGGGAGATGTTGATCAAAGAGTACAAACTTTCAGTTATAAGACAAATTAGTTCTGAAGACCTAATATACTGCATGTACAACTATACAATGTACAACTACAGTTGCAGTGATTAAGGGGAGGGAGGAGGTATAAAGGGACTAAATGGTAATGGGAAAATACAATAAAAATTTTAAAAATAATAATGTGTTATATACTTGGTATTTGCCAATAGAGCAGATCTCAAGTATTCTCACCACACACAAACAATGGTGACTATGTGAGATGATGAATATGTTAATTAGCTTGATTGTGATAGCTTGATTTCACATTGTATACATATATCAAAACATCACATTGTACACCTTAAAATAAATCCAACCATTTCCTTAGTAGAGCAGGAAAAACATATAATATATATTTCTGCTGAAAGTATCTATTTTACTTTTTATAATGTCCAAATAATGAAGTAAAAACAAAATAAATCTACAATATAAATTTAATATTGGCACAGACCATTTACATACATTTCTACAAAACAAGAACAATACCATATGATTCAAAGACTATGTTGTCCTATATGTAAAAATACTGGTTTTCAGAGAGTAAATTAAATGGCTGATCCATTGTAATTAAATACCCATCATGATAAATATCTCTGGGACACTTCAACAGCTCAGTAATAAACTTTCCAGCATCAACACCCAAGAGCTTGGCAGTGATGTACCTGTTTGGGCACCTTAGGAGAAAGCCAGCTTCCTTTTACTTCAGGTGATGCTGAGTTTCCCTTTTACCCCAAAGCAAGAACTTAATTATGTATATCTGGTAGAGATGGTAGAGGGAAATAATATAGTAAGATGGAAGAAAAGGGACACAAACCCTGAAAATAGCTTCACAAATTTCCTTCAACAAGTCAAGGAAAGAAGGAAGGAAGGAAGGAAGGAAGGAAGGGAGGAAGGGAGGAAGGGAGGAAGGGAAGACGGGAGGAAGGAAGGGAAGGAGGGAGGGAGGGAGGGAGGGGAACTTTCACTTGCCACAAATAAAAAATGGCATTGAACTTCACTTTGCACAGATAAGAGCAAGGCGAGAAAACTGAATTTATTTTTTGATTTTTGTCTTTTCAATTTATATAAACTGAAGGACGCAAATGCTGGTCTTTCAGTAAACTGCTATTTTTGTTTGATGTAAACATAGTAGATGATGAGCATAAGAAAAAATTAACTATCATTTGTTCTTGAAGGTGATCGATCCCTTTGGTCCCTTGGGGATACACCTAACCAGCAGCAGCTGGGCCCCAGGAAAAGATCCTGAAAACCAAAGTCACTCAAGACTGATTTGTGACTGAAAACTAATTCCTTCATTTAAATTAATCCATCATTTTAAAGACAAAATGAAGCACAGTTTCTCATAGCCTGAGGTCCAAATTAATCAAGATTTGGCTTTCTTGTACTGCCTCAATTAGCTAATAATCTCTCTTATAATACCTGTAACTTAAGTGCTAGACTTTATTTACCGTATAAATCAGTTCTTTTATAAAATAGTCCCTTCCAGTCCCTTTTAAATTAAATGACTTATTAATAGTGGCTTGGGAAATTGTTTCAACTGAAATGAAAATGGCAAAAACCAAGTAACAGGATAAAAACATACAAATTTATTTAATTAAGTTTTATGTGGCATGATAAAGCCTTCCTAAGGAAATGAAGGCCCAAAAAAACAATTAGACATGAGTGCTAGGTTTGATGAAGAGTGCACAGTAGTGAAGGAATCTGATAGGTTAAGGAGTATGAGCTAAGTGTAGTAAATGGAGGATAACTTAGCAAGGCCTTGCAGTGAAGAATCTTCTCAGTATCTTTTTGTCTTCAGAGATAAAGATCCTCCTTTCCCCTGGATCTAGGGAGGTCACATCTCATATGAGGAGTGTTGTGCTGTTTCAGGGAAAAAGGGTGCTGGAGGAGAGGTCTAAGTGACCTTCCTGTTTCCATCATTTTCTCAAAGTTCTTCAGCTCATGTTATTCAAGATGCAAATGTGTCCTCTTTTAGGGTTATTTTTCTGGATGCCCATCAGTATACATGTATATGTATATATCCATCACAGTCACCTACTTGTATTAGCACATAGCACCTATTTCATTAACCCACTTCTACAAAAGTTAGATTGACTTAACCAATCCCCTATAACTGAGCATTAAGGATGGTTCCATTGTTTTGCTAACACCAACAACATTGAAGTAAACAGCTTGGTATCTTTGAATACATGTGCAAATTCCTAGCAGTGGATTTTCTGTGCAAATTTTACATGCATTTAAAATTTGTTAGACATTTAATATTGATATTTTAAAAAGTTGAAACAATTTACATTTTTATCATGACTGAGTGTGCCTGTTTATCCACACTTTCATCATCACTGGGTATAAACTAAGTTTTACGACTTTCAAGGATTTAAAAAAAAGAATTCTACACTGATTTGACATTCTTTCTTTTTCTTATGTCACTGTGTTTCTTCACCAAAGATTAAAAACTAGAGTCAATGGTCAAGTGTTTCATAAGTAAACTAGAACGGCTGTGATGCTTTTCTTTAAGACAAAAGAAAACTGAAAGGAGAAAGGCAAAACACCCAATTGCATTTGACTACACCTAGGTCAGAAAATATTCAAAACACATTGATGTGGAAACAGCTCTAAAAATAAACTTGTCTTTTGTTCCACAAATGTACTATAATGTACACTAGTCAAAATGAAATGGTCTTGCAGAGCATTGACTTTTTCAGCAGCAAAAATTAGCTCCATGTATTTCTTTTTCTACTTTGGGAAAAGCTTATGATGCATGCAGAGTGTACATCTGAGTTTCACAGATGTAGTCTAAATGACTCATATGCTAAGCCCTTTTATCTGGCCACTGCTGGGTCAGTTGCCTGAAAAGAAAAGAACAGAGTGATGTGTTTTTATAGACTCTGAAATTGCATTGAGTTTACAAGCTGGTTTTGCCTTTAAAAATATTATTTAATGCAATGAAGCTCTACTTGAAGTATAAGGGATATTGTTTACCACGTTTTATTCAGTGCCCTCACCAAATAATAAATTTCAAAAATACTCTAATAAATATTAGGCTCAGTTAATCAAATGAATTTACTTAGTTACATTGTTTTTTAATGAAAGAAAACTAACACACACACGCACACACAAAATCTGTACCTACATAACAAGAGAATAACAACAATAAATGTAAAAATTCTTCAAAGATATAAAATTACTGTTCTGCATGGACATTCTACAAAAGATTGCTTAAGCTATAAGAAACATGATTCAAATTCAAATTTTGTTCACATTTTTTATGTAGTTGAAATGTAGATAATTACTTCTATATTTTTGCCACATAACTGTTACATTATTCACCAACTAACTATAAACATCCTCATTTTTGCACTCTAAAATTTTAACCTTTGTTCCATTATTATTATCTCTTTCTTCCTGAGTTCAATCCTGTTGTCTCATGCTAAACTCTCACTACTTTCCTAAATTATCTCCCTGATACTTAAGCTTTTTCTTACAAATTGTATCCTTCGTACTAACATGAGATTAATAGCATTTTTTAAAAAAGGCTTTCTCTTTTAGAGCAGTTTTAGATTCATGAAAAAAGTTGAGAAGACAGTAAGTATAGAGATTTCCTATATACTCTCTGCCCAACACATGCATAAGTTCCTCCATTATCAACATCACTCAGAATGGTAATTTGTTACCAAGGCTGAACCTGCATTTACATCATTATCACCCAAAGTTCATTACGGTTTACTTCATGCTGTACATTCTATGGGTTTGAACAAATATATAATGACACATATCTATTGTTATGATATCATACAGAGTATGTTCATTACCTGAAAATACTCTGTGCTCTGCCTATTAATTTCTCCCTTTCTTCCTCGCCCATTAACCACTGATCTTTTTTATTGTCTTCACAATTATGTTTTACAGAATGTCATATGGTTGGAATCACACAGTATATAGTTTTTCAGATTGGCTTCTTTCACTTAGCAATCTGTATTTAAGTTTCCTACAAGTCTTTTCATGTTTACTTGCTCATTTTTTTTTTTTTTGTATTGAATAATAGTCCACTGTCTGGATGTGCCACAGTGTGTTTATCCATTCACCCACTGCAGGACACTTCAGTTGCTCCCAAGTTTTGCAACTATGATAAAACTGCTCTGAACATCCATGTGCAAGATTTTGTGTGAATGTAAGTGTTCAATTCCTTTGGGTAAATAGGAAAGAGTGTGATTACTGGACCTTATGGTAAGATTATGTTTAGCATTATAATAAACTGCCAAAATGTCCTCCAAAGTGATTGTGCCATTTCCATGCCCATGAGAACTGTATGAGAGTTTCTGCTGCTCCATATCCTCACTAACATTTGGTGTTGTAAAAAGGTGATGTAGTTGCATTTTGTTTTTGCACATATCTGTCCAAATTTCCCAATACCATCTATCAAATAGACTGTCTTTACTCCACTGTATGCTATGCCTCTCTTGTTGAATATTAGTTGACCATAAAACTGTGGGTTTATTTCTGGGCTCTCTATTCTGTTCCATTGAACTATATGTCTGTTATTATGCCAGTACCATGCTGTTTTGGTCTTGTAGTATAGTTTGATATCAGGTAGCATAATTTCTCAAACTTTGTTCTCTTTTTTAACACTGACATGTTATAGGGGGTATTTTGTGGTTATATATAAACTTTTGGGATGTTTGTTCCAGTTCTATGAAATATGCCATGGGTATTTTGATAGGAATTGTACTGAATCTAGATTTCTTCGGGTAGTATGGACATTTTAATGATGTTAATTATTCTTATCTATGAACATGGTATATACTTCCACTCATTTGTATCTTCTTCAATTTCTTTCTACAGTATCTTATAATTTTCCAAGTACAGGTTTTTCACACTTTTGGTAAAATTTATTCCAAGTTAATTTTTTAAGCAATTGTGGATGGAATTGTTCCCTTAGTCTCCCTTCCTGATAACTCATTATTGGTGAGTAAAAACATGACTGATTTCTGGATATTTATTTTGTATCCTGCTACTTTACTGAATTTATGTATCAGTTCTAGTAGGGGTTTTTTTGGTGGAATCTTTAGGATACTCTATATATTGTATCATGTCATCTACAAACAATGACAGTTTTACTTCTTCCTTTCTGATGGATGCCTTTTATTTCTTCTTCTTGTCTGATTGCTATGGCTAGGACTTCCAGTACTGTTTCATAATAGCAGTGAAAGCAGACATCCCTGTCTTGTGCTAATCTTAAGGGAAACATTTGTAGGTTTTTCCCATTGAGTATGATTTTGGTTGTGGGTCTGTTATATATGACCTTTATTATGTTGAGGTATGTTCCCTGTATTTCCTCTTTGCTGAGAGTTTTTATCATAAATAGGTATTGGATTTTATCAAATGCCTTTTCTGCATCTATTCATAGTATCACGTTGTTTTAATCCTTTATTTTGTTTATATGGTATATCATATTTATTGATTTGCAGAAATTGCATCTCAAAAATAAATCTCACTTGATCATGATGTATAATTTTTTTTAATTTTATTTATTGTTAGACAAAAAGGAATGGAGGGAGAGAGGAAGAGAAACATCAATGTTGTGGTTTCATTTTGTGCACCCCCTACTGGGGACCTGGCCCCCAACCCAGGCATATGCCCTGACTGGGAATTGAACTGATGACCCTTTGGTTCACAGGTTGGTGCCCAATCCACTCAGCCATGCCAGCCACAGCTGTATAATCTTTTTAATGTATTGCTGGATCATGTTTGCTAACATTTTATTGAGGATTTTGCATCTATACTCATCAGGGATATTGGCCTATAATTTTCTTTCTCTGTAGTGTCTTTATCTGGTTTTGGAGTTAGATTGATGTCTCACAAAATGAACTTGGGTGTGTTTTGTTCTCTTGAAATTTTTAAGAATAGTTTGAGAAAGATAGGTATTAGTTCTTTTTTGAATGTCTGATAAAATTAACATGTGAAGCCACCTAGTCCAGCACTTTTGTTTGGGGTTTTTTTGTTGTTGTTTTTTTGTTTTTGTTTTTGTCTTTGTTTTTGCTAACTGCTTCAGTTTCACCAGTTTTAATCTGTCTATTCAGGTTCTCTAATTCCTCCTGATTTCGGAAGATTGTATGTTTCTACAAATGTATTCATAGCTTTCAGATTATCCAATTTGTTGGCACATTGTTGTTCAAAATATTTCCTTACAATTCTTTGTATTTCTTTGGTGTCAGTTGTTAACTTCTCCTCTTTGATTTCTGATTATTTTTATTTTCATTTTTTCTCTTTCTTTCTTGAGTCTGCTTAAAGGTTTGTCAATCTTGCTTATCTTTAAAAAACCATCTTCATTTCATTGATCTTTTGTATTATTGTTGTTATTTAGATTCTATTTAGTTTATTTCTGCTCTGACCCTTATTATTTCCTTCTTTCAGCTCACTTTGGGGTTTTGTTGATTGTTCTTTTTCAAGTTCTATTAGGTATAAAGTTAGATTATTTATTTGAGATTTTTCTAATTTCTTAAGATAGACTTATAACGTTATGAATTTCCCTCTTAGGACTGCTTTCACTGTGGCCCATAAATTTGGGGTTGTTGCATTCTCATTTTCATTTCTTTCAAGGTATCTTTTCATTTCTTCCTTGATCTCATTGTTAACCCATTTATTGTTTAGTAACATACTATTTAACCTCCATATATTTGTTTGTGTTTTAGTTTTTTTCTTGTGATTTGATTTCTCGTTTCATACTGTTATGTTCAGAGAAGATGCTTGATAAGATTTTGATCTTTAATTTATTGAGATTTGTTTTGTGTCCTACATGTGGTCTCCTCTAGAAAACGTCCCACATGCACTTGAAAAGTATGTATATTCTGCCTCTTTAGGTTGAAATGCTCTGAGGATATCAATTAAATCCACCCTTGTTTTTCTGTCTGACATATCTATCCATTGATGTCAACAGGGTGTTAAAATTCCTTACTATTGCTATATTTCTATCAGTCTCTCTCTTTATGTCCATCAAGATTTGCTTTGTATATATAGGTGCTCCTATGTTGAGTACATAAATGTTTACAAGGTTATAGTTTATTGTTGAATTGCTTCCTTTATCATATGTATTGTTCTTCTCTGTCTTTTATTATAGGCTTTGTTTTAAAGTCTATTTTTCCAGACATATGTATTGCTACCCCGGCTTTTGTTCCCTGCCTATTTGCATAAACTATCTTCTTTTGTGTGTATTTTAATCTGTGTGTATTTTATATTCTGAAGTGGGTCTCTTGTAGACAGCAAATATATGGATGTTATTTTTTTTCTTCATTCAGTACCCTGTGTCCTTTGATTGGTGCATTAAAACCCTTTACATTTAAAGTGATTATTGATAGGTATGTCTTTATTGCCATTTTATTCTTTTAACTATGTTCCTCTGTTTTTTCACCTTCTTTTTCTTCTTAAAATAGGCTTTTTAACATTTCTTGTAATGCTGTTCTGGTGGTAATGAAATCATTTAGCTTTTTCTTGTCTGGCAAGCTCTTTATTTCTCTTCCAATTTTAAATGATAGCTTTGCTGAGTATTGTAATCTTGGTTATTAGTCCTTGCTTTTCATCACTTTGAATATTTTATGCCAATCCCTTCTGGCTTGAAATGTTTCTGTTAAGAGATCAGCTGCCAGTCTAATGGGAGATTCCTTGTAGGTAACTAAATGTCTTTCTCTTAAGAGTTTTAAGATTCTCTGTTTATCTTTAACCTTTGCCATTTTAAGTATGTGTCTTGGAGTGGGTCTCTTTGCATCCATCTTGTCTGGAATTCTCTGTACTTCTCAAAATTGTGTCTTTTTCCTTCACCAGATTAGACAATTTTTTGGTCATTGTTTCTTCAAATAGATTCTGAATCACTTGCTCTCTCTCTCTTCTACCTCTGGTACCCTTATGGTATGGATGTTGTAATGTTTCATGTTGTCCTGAAGTTTTCTTAAAGTATTTTCATTTTTTAAATTATTTTTTCTTTTTGCTGCTCTGGATGCATATTTGTTTGTTTTTTTCACCTTGTCTCCTAACTCACTGATCTGATCCTCTGCTCATCCAACCTAATGATTATTCCTTTCAGTATATTCTTCATTTCAAATATTGTACTCTTCATTTGTAACTGGTCCTTTTTCAAACCATTTCTTTATCCCTTTACACACTGTTAAACATCCTTATAGCCATTACTTTTTAGTCTATATTTGATAAAGGACTTGCCTGCATTTCATTTAGCTCTTTTTGGGGGAGATTTCCCCTGTTTTTATTCAGGACTTGTCTCCTTGTCTCCCCATTTTAGCTGACTCTTTATGGTTGCTTTTATGTACTAGACAGATCAGCTGTGACTCCCAGTGTTTGTTGAGTGACCTTGTGTAGTAGGTGTCACTTGGGTCCAGTAGTGTAGTCTCCTTGATCACCAGACACAGGTGCTCCAGCAATGTCCCTTGTGTGGATTATGTGGGCCCTCCTTTTGTAACTGAGTCTTGATTGCTATCAGGTCATTCATTCATAATCAACCCTCAAGCTGGCTATGAGGCTCAACTTCAACCACAGTGTGTGCACTATTGTGCAGGTTCTGACCACACAAAGAAATTACCTGACCACATAAAATTACCTGTGCCTCTGCAGGTAATTTTAATGCCTTCCAAGGTGTCTTTTTGGATATGCTGCTTGTGAAGCTTATTTGATCCTGCTTTGATGTTGTCTGTTGATGTGATGAATTGCATTAATTGATCTTAGAATGTTAAATCAGCCTCACATACCTCAATCTCTTTAATAGACATAGACCTATTCGCATCATCTATTTCTTTCTGTGTGAGCTTTGGCAGATTGTTTTCTTCAAGGAATTGGTTCTTTTTATCTAGGTTTTTAATTTGTGGGCATAGAGTTTTTATAATATTCCTTATTATTCCTTTAATTTCTATGGGATATATAGTGGCATCCTCTATTTCATTTCTGTTATTGGTAATTTGTGTTCTCTGTATTTTTTATTAGCCTATTGATAGTCTTATTGATTTTATTCATCATTTTAAATAACTAGATTTTAATTTTATTGATTTCTCTATTGGCTTTCTATTTTTAATTTTATTAATTTCTGATCTAATGCTTATTATTTCTGTTCTGCTACCTTGTATTTGATTTGCTCTTCTTTTTCTAGTTTTCTAAAGTAGAAACTTAGAGTATTTATTTTAGATCTATCTTCTTTTCTAATATCTTCATTCAATGCTACAAACTGACCTATAATCCCCGGTTTTGCTGCATTCCACAAATTTTGATATGTTATATTTTTATTTTCATTTAGTTAAAAATATCTCTAAACTTCCCTTGAGAATTGTTTTTTGATTCAGTGTTTTTTACAAGAGTGTTGCCCATCTCCATGTATTTGGAGATTTTCTAAATATCTTTTTGTTATTGACTTCTAGCTTAATTCCTTTGTGGTGTGAGAACAGACATTGTATGATTTCTATTTTTTAAATGTGTTAAAATATGTTTTATGGACAAGATTGTAATCTATCATGGTGAATATTCCATGTGAATTTGAGAAAATTGTGCATTTTCCTATTGTTGTATGAAGTAGTTTATAAATATCTATTATATCCAATTAATGTTATTGTTTAGCTCACTATGTCCTTACTAATTTTCCACCTGATGGTTCTGTCCATTTCTTTCTTGCTTTTTTTAGATATTATTTATTTACTTTTAGGGAGAAGGAAAAGGAGAAAGAAAGAGAATGAGAGAAACATTTATGTGAGAGAGAAATAGTGATGGGCTCACATAAATGCCTTGACCACGGACCAAACCTGCAACTCAGGCATGTGCCCTGACCAAGAATCAAACAAGTGACCTTTCGCTTTGAAGAACCATGCCCAAACTGCGCCATACCGGCCAAGGCTGTATCTGTCCATTTCTGACAGAGAAGTATTAAAGTCTTCAAACATGATAAAAGATTCATCTATGTTTCCTTGCAGTTCTATCAGCTTTTGCCTCACAAAATGTTATGTTCTGTTATTAGATGCATACATGTTAAAAAATCTTATATCTCCTTAGAGATGCAAATAATTTTTCATTATGTAATGCCCCTCTTTATCCCTAATAAGTTACCTTCCTTTCAAGTTTGCTGTGTGTGAAATGATTATAGCTAATACTGCTTTGTTTTTTAGTGTAAGCATGGTCTATTTTTCCCCACCCATTTACTTTTAACATATATGTATCTTTAAATTTAAAGTGGGTTTCTTGTAGGTAACATAAACTGGGTCTTGTTGGTTTTTTTCCACTCTGATAATTTTTTTAATTGGTACATTTAAATTCAAAGTGATTATTGATATCTTTGATTACTATATACCATATTTGTTACTGTTTTCTATGTGTTGCTCTTGTTCTTTGTTGTATTTTTGTCTTCAACTGTTGTGTGATTTTTTTTTTGCCTTCTGTTTTTGCATGCTATCTACCTTACTCCTAGAGCCTGTAGCATAATAGGCTTTATTAATCATAAGAACTATTAATCATAGTTCTTTTAAATTCCCAGTCTGATAATTCCAACACTCTGCTATGTGCGGTTCTGATGCTTACTTTTTCTCCTGCAATTGAGTTTTTGCTTTTGGGTTGCCTTGTAATTTTTCTTGGCAGCCAGGCATGGTATGCTGGACAGAAGCATTCAGTAGGTAAATAGGCCTTTAGTAAATTTGTGGTAAGGTATGAGGGAAAAAGAAGCCTTCTATAGTCTTACAATTAAGCCTTGGCCTTTGGAATGTAAACTTAAAGAGCTTGTTTCTCTTCTACCTCCAGGTAGGACAAGAAGGCCAGAGTGAGCTAGAGTTGGGTATTTTTCTTCCTCCGTTTCTATCAGGTTCTACTAAGTTTCCAGAAGGTTAGGCTCTGGTTAACTAGTTTCTCCTAAGGGGAAATCTCTTTAAGAAAAATAGAGTACCCTGGTGTGTTGAAAAAAGGTTTGTTTTTCCCTCCCCCTGCAGGAAGCAGAGGGGATTTTTCTCAGATACTTACTGTGGGAATCTTGTCAAGCTCCTAGAGGTAAGTCTCATAATATCTTGGCAGTTACCTATGACTCAGTCCCCCTGGAGTTTTTAACTCTCAGACATGTACAAACTAGCCTCCAGCAATTCATCAGTTCCAGTTCAGGTGTTCCTATCACAGCACTGGTTGATGCACTGGTTTCTGTTCCTGACCTCTCTGCTCTGGTAAACTGTGACTTCCTGTGCTCATCTCTCTGTCCCTCTAATCTTGGGAGGCAGCAGTTTTTCTATGTATTACGCTTGTCTGTGGATCCTAGAGTTTATTTTTCATTCTGTTTAGCTGCTTTTCACTTGTTATTAGGATGGAATGGCAACTTCCAAGCTCATGTTATGCAGAACAAGAGTAATATTCTGAAAGCATCATTTTCTTTAGTTTACGCCCCCCCCACCAAAAGAAAAAAGGAATTGGAAAGAATTTTTAGTGGCTACAATAATAAAAACACAACTCCTTAGCTTGGCACTCAGGCCCTTCAAAATCTGAAGTAAACCTGTCTTCAAATGTTATTTCTCATTTCTACCTACATAAAGTAAGGACTTCTGAGAGCTTCCTAATGTCCATTTTCCCCTTCCACGTTGGCACATTTTGTCTAACAACTTTGTCACCTAGTGTAATTACTACATCTCCCAGCTCCCCCTGTAGCTAGATGTGGCCATGAGACTAAATTCAGTCCAGTTAGATGTTAGCGGAAGTATAGTGTGGGATGTCAATGATAGCTCTTTAAATAACAGTTACATAAAGGCATTAGATTCAACTGCAAAATGTATCCCTTTTGCTGTCCTGAATTTTCTTCTTCTATTCTTCTTTCTTTCATTCTGTTCTAGGCATTGTTTTATATACTCAAGATGGAACAGAGAGTAAAATAGTAAAAACAGTGTTCCCATTCAGCTTAACTCCTAGTGCTTTTTAGAGTTTAATAGAATGACTGAATCTCCAGCAGTCACTTCACACCATGAAATAAATTTAAAGATGGAAATAATGTGTGTAGATGAAAAGAAAACAGAAATTATGGTATTTGATAATTTCATGAAACAGAATTTGATCCATAACTCCAAACACATGTGTCAAAACTTTGAAACTTCTTTCAGCTAAGACCACAAACACATAATGGGGAAGTGAGCACACTATACTTATATAAAGCTACCCATATTAATCTTACTAAATATTAGGCCCAGCTTGTTATCCTAACTTTATTTTTCTCTCAAAGCTTGAGTTTTCATGTAAAAGTTTCTTTTCTATGCATACTTGACTAGAATCAACAGGTTCAATTCCTGTGTAAACCTAAGAAACAGCCTTACCCGAGACTCCCTCTAAGCTGACAAAGACCAATTGGCCAACTCAAGGACACTGACCATAAGATCCATATTGGGACCATCAAGGACACGGTCTGCACAACCACAAGCCCTCCCCCAAACTCTTTGTTCTGCGTTCCCTCTCCTCCTTCCTCATAAAAACTTCTGCCTGCATTAAATTGTTAGTAATCAGAGTAATAATTTTGTACTTTAGTTCTTGTTGCAGTTGCAAGCCACAGGTGTCCAGGAAAGGAGGAATACTAATGCAAATTGAGAGATAATGCCAGAACAAAAGAAAGCAGTAGAACCAGGCAGGAGCTGGATGTCTTCCCTTTCAGCCACCTCTCCTTATCCCCACTTCTCTCACTAGCACATGCATGCCCACAGTCCCCCTGGAAAGTTTCTCCCTCCCAAAGTCCCACCAACTCCCTATAAGAATTGCTGGCTTGACTAGAGATGTCCAGATGGGTTTTTGAGGACAGTTGTCTTTCCACCTTGTCGAGATGCCAGCACTCAAATAAATCACTTTCTTTCTCACCAGCACCTGTCTCATGAGTTTGGCTTTCACTGCAATAGGCAGCCATACCTGGCTTCAGTTTCACTCTTATGTCTAAACCTCTGTATTTGAGTTTCTGAAACTAGTGACCAAAACTCAACTTTCCTGATACTCATTTTTCAGAGTATTTCACATTCCACTTCCTTCTGTGGTCTTCTAGTGAATTCTGACCACTCTGAGCCTAAGTGATCTCTAGGTGTTCTGATGGGTGTGTTTACTACATTTATTAGCACTTTTCCCTTGCTTTCATATGTAAAATTTAGCCCTTCATCTATACATGCATAACTTAAGAAATGATAAAATGTTCCTTCTTGGTATTCCTCATGGCCAGATTTAAGTAACTATTTCTTCATTCCCTGACTAAATTGCCTATTTATGTTAATATTGAACTAGAAAGATTTTTCTGTGTGTTTCTGCTTATAATTTACCTTAGATGATGTCTAGGTTAGACTGTTCTAATCTAATAGGTGTCCTTTCAGTTCATTCAAATAAAGTTATTAATGTTTATTTTATAACAGACAGGGAATAGAGAAAGAAACATGGTTTGTGCTCTCAAGATCTTACCAATCAAAAAAGACTGATACTTAAGAAATAATTACAGTAAAGACTAGAAAGTATTATATACTAGATGTACTACAGGGTTCAGTGGTAGCAGAAAACAGGAGGTGAAAAAGCTCTCCCTGAAAATGTAATGTTTAAGCTGAAATCCAACAGTGATAAGTTTTAGTATTTTGATTTGGATCTGGTGTGCCACAACACCAGATGCAAGACAGTTCGTATGGCTGCAGAAATCCAAGAAACAAAAGTATGTTTGTAAGCAATGTTTATTATGCTGAATTTTTTTTAAAAAAAGGAATGTCACTAAGGGCTATATGAGAGGCTAAATATACAACATTTTAGATTAAGAAGGATGAGAAAGAGGAGGAGGGGAGGAGAAAAGAAGAGGAGGAGCAGAAAGATAATGAGAAACAAGTGGAGGAGAAAGGCAGGTGGAAGAAAAAGAGAAAGAGGGGAGAGGTGGCAAGAGGAGGAGTTACCTTTAATGTATTCTCCATGCAAGTCAACCTGAAAACAAAGTCTAAACCTGGGAGCATCTGATCTCTTCCAGTCTTTTGATTCATTGTCTAGATGTGTTTATTCATAAGAATTCATTTTTGTAGGATTAAGACGGGAACGTTTTTTAAAAATTTACTAAGATATAATTAACATACAATAATTTGGACACTTGTAAGTATATAATTTGATTACTGTTGACCTGTATAATCATTCATAAACCACCAACACAGCCATATTAATTATTCTCAAAAATCTTAGTGTCCCTTTGTTATCCTTCACCCCTGCTCCTTCTTACGTCCCTCACCCATGTCCCCAGGCAAGCAATGATCTGATTTATATAGACTCATTGGCATTTTCCAGATTTTATATAAACAGAATCATATAGTACACACTATTGTGTGTTTTGCCTTTGGAATAATTATTATGGTATTAATCCAATTTGTTGTAGATATCAATATTTATTACTTTCTGTTAATGAGTAGTATTCACTTGGAGGGATTTACTATGATTTGTCTACACATTCATTTGTTGCAGCATGTTTGATGCATATTCTATTTAAAGTAAAGCTAATATGTACAGTCTTGTACAAGGATTTGTATAAACATAAACTTGCATTTTGTGTAGGCTAAACACCTAACAGTGACTCATATAGTAAGTGTAGGTTTAATATCTTTAAAAACTGAGAAACTGATTTGCAAAGTGGTTGTACTATTTTACATTCCCAACAGCAGTAAATGTGAGTTCTACTTCCACTACATCTTTCTTAACACTTGATCAATCTTTTAAATTTTAAGCATGCTAATAAGTGTCTAATGATATCACATTGTGGTTTTAATCTGCATTTCCCCAACAGAAAATGATATTAAACTTATTTTCATGTGCTTATATTATCTCCTCTGGTAAATGTCTTTTCAAACTTTATGACTTTTTAAATTGTTTATTTTAATAGTATTGAGTTTTGAGAGTTCTCTGTGTATTCTGTCAGGACACAAGTTGTTTATCAGATTTGTACTTCTTAGTAGAGTACATTTAAATAAGTATTTATTTGCTTGCCTCAAGTGATAAGAAGAATATTTAAGACATCTTATATTTATTTAAAATAATAAGAGAGGGAAACAACAATAAATTCAGAAATGTTTCTTAGAAATAATATATCATTATATATTTAATAATTATTATATGCACTATATAATACATATAACATACATGTACAAGTCTGTCAAGGAAAAGTCCAACCATTGTTAATATAATGAGAATGGTTTGCATAACATCAATATAATCTGGCAGCCAGGAAGAATGGACTAGAATGTACATGCATGAACAATGATGACTTCACTGTACTAGTCAGTGAGAGTGGTAGATGCCATTGAGTGTGCACATGTATACTGTGTGGCTGTCACATTCAAAATGACTGAGCAAGTAGAGCAATGAATCTGCATCAAATTTTCTATTAAGCTTGAACATTCCTCTGCAAAAATTATTCAGATGATTCAGAAGGCCATAGCTATGAGTAACTGGTGAGTGGCAGCTTCATCACAACAACACATCTTCTCTTGCATCACATCTCATACAGAGTGTTTTGGCAAAACATCAAATCACCCAGGTGACTCAGCATCCCTACAGCCCAGATTTGGTGCCTTGTGAGTTCTGCTTTTTCCCAAAACTAAAATCACCTTTGAAAGGGAAGAGATTTCAGAATGGTGATGAGATTCAAGAAAATATGATGGCGCAGCTGATGGTGACTGGGAGAATTGTGTGATGTCCCAAGGTGCCTACTCTGAAAGAGACTGAGGCATCATTGTCCTGTGTACAATGGTTCTTGTATCTTGTATCTTCAATAAATATCTCTATTTTTCATATTACATGGCTGTATACTTTCTGGACAGACCTTATATGTATGTGTAAACAAACCAAAAGAAAAGACATTGAGCCAGTAAATTATGTTTACCATTGTAATACCAAATATATGAAACAAGAAGAATTTGCTTCAGTAAAAGCTGCTCCATCCGCTTGCTTTGATCTGTCCTTTCTCTCCTCTTATTCCTATGACCTACTGTGGATATGTGCTTGCAATTCACATCATTAGCTATTAATGACTTGGTTAAAATTTCCTGTTGCTCAATCTACACAGCCCTCTAAAGGTTCATTTTAAGCTCCTATTAAATACTGTGCAGGAAATAGATTTACTATTTATGGAACAACCTTGGACACATTTTCTTGCATGCATCTTCAGAGGCAAGAGTTGCATCAGCTGTGGTTCCACAATTTCAATGCATAAACTCACTAACTAGTCTAAACAACTCTTCAACTTGAAACTGATAAGCATACTTGAGTGAAGGTTAATCTAATCATTTAATGGGAAAACAGGAAAAGAGAACTGAAATAGTATTTTATTTCCTCCATAAATGACAAAAAACAATATTTAAGAGACATCAATAACATAGCTACCAAAGGGCAATGTATTAATTCATATCACTTTACAATTGTTTACCTCATAAGATAAAAACAAAAAGGTCAGGAGAGGTTTTCATTGGAAGAAATTCAACTTGTCACCCTGTTGTGCACCACCCTAATAAGGTTGCAAAATCACACATCTGTGTAAAGAAATTCACAATTCCATAAATTTGTCTGAGTAAAATGTGGACAAAGAGATTTAATATTGACTAATAAGTCCAGAGTTTCCATGATTAAAATTATGGAGGTTCCAGATTTGCATTCTATGATTTTATGAATCTATTTTATATTTCATTGTCTAAACTTATGTGGTATAATGGGCATATATCAAAGAAACAAACGAAAGGGACATACAAAATTTTACAGTGCTCGTCACTCTTCAATGTGACAGTTACTGCTGGTGTTTGGTGTGTACAGTTCTGTCTGACATTTCACTAACCAAGAATCTGTTATGCAGTTCTCTCCTTTTAGTTTTGACTATGTACACCAAAGAAAAAGAAATTATTCTAACTCCTGAAGTATCTGTATTTTTTAATTAAAATCTTGATATCAAAACCTTACAATGTCACTTTAATATTATCATCTGACTAAGTAGATAAGTAAGCAAGCCAAATGCACACTTCTAAAAAATAATATCCATGAAAACCTAAAATTTCATTCTTGGAGCACTCTTAAAAATAGTAATACATCATATCTATAATAGCACATTCAGTCCCACTTTCCAATAAATTCACTCTTCAGAAAAGGGTAATTGTAAAAAACACATTTAACCTATTTTTTATTTGTTTTTGTAGTTTAAATTTAAAACTTGTATCTTCATTTTGTCTTCACAAGTATTGAATATAAAAGCTAGAAGCAAAGTTAGAGTTGGTGAATCTAGCTGTTGAGTCATGAAAGCCAGAATATGGAGTTCAAATAAGAAATTAAGACTGATAGACATTAAAAAAATACTTCCATCCTTTCAAAATCAAAATCAGTGTCTTTATTTGAAATAACCAAAGTTGAACATGAATCAATTTTGAAAGGTAATTGTATTAGACTTTTGGTGAAGCTATGATCTTCACCTTTATAAATGAGAGCTGTATATAATAAATATCTTTGATTAATAGTGTTGCAGGTTCGATTCCCAGCCAGGGTACATGCCTGGGTTGCAGGCCATAACTCCCAGCAACCGTACATTGATGTTTCTCTCTCTCTCTCTCTCTCTCTCTCCCCCTTCCCTCTCTAAAAATAAATAAATAAAATCTTTAAAAATATATATCTTTGATTAATAATTAAAATTTTTTATGTGGTCTGAATCTCATACTAAAAGTTATTAGTATAATCTCATACTAAAAGTTATTTTATAAAAATCAGTGTGTTAGTGTGTTTGTGTGTTCTAGAAAGAAGGCAGTGTATTGTACCTTTTCAATAAAATATCCTCGTTTTATCTAGCAAGTATCTTTGAGGTTAAAAATGTTTGCACATATATTTGTGATAGATGATATAGATATAGATGATATAGATATAGGTAGATATAGGTATAGGTATAGATATATACATACATTTATACTCTTGTCCTAAAAGTTTTACAAGTATGTTTTAATAAGGGAAGAAGAGTAAGTTTGCTGTTTATAGTAACATTCTCAAAGTAGTTCAGAAATATTTGTTGAAAGAATGACTCATTCAGAAATAAATTCAAGTGACAAGATGAAAATGTAAATTAACCTTTAAGTCATTTGTGCCAGGATCAAACAAGCACATAAACTAAAGATGAATTTAAATGTGTTTTGAAGGCCTAGTTTTGAGTACTATAAAGTCCCTTGAAAGAGTAAATAAATATGATCAAACATTACTAAGGTCAGCTTGGAAACAGGAGAGTACTGGCACCTGGGACACTAGGTTTCCCCTGCACTTTCACATCTCTCTTACACCACCCATGCCTTGCCCTGTCTGCTCCAGAAATGTACTCATATACCAATTTTGTTGTGCTCACAACTGTTCACACTTAAAAGTAGATAATTCACTATATTAAAAATTGCCCAAAATGTACCCTTAATTTATGCTTTAGTAATAAGTAAGAACTGTGTATTGCTGCTTCGGAGGTAAGAAAAAATACTCATTTATGAAAAGACTATGGACTTTCGTCCCAAATCATTTCTTCATTACTTGAGGAAACTATTTTCTCTGTGCCTAGTGAACATGAACTTGAAGCTTGCTGGGCTCTGCCTGTAGAATTACACTGTACCCAGTGTTCCTTACTCTAACATTACTTATCAGAGTCAGATTTCCAAAGTAACCTGTATTCAGACAGTTTTTGCGTGCTGGTAAATGCTTCATCTCAAATGTGCCCTCATAATTTCTATAAAAGCACACAATTATTTGTCCCCCAAATCTTCTTTCCAGTCCCACTCCTCTCTTTAATTGACCTGACATGCATTTGCCGCTGTTATTACTAGACCAGTGGAAATGTAAATGTTTATGTGCTCTAAAACATGATTGTATATTACTTTGAACCAAGCCAGAGAGAATTTATTCCAAAAGTTCACAAGATTTGGGGCAAGCTCTTTTTTTTTAACCAAACTGCACCTCTCTGAAGTACAAATTCTGTACACTACATGGCAATTCTTCATTTGGTCTTTTTGGGGTGTCTGCAAGATCAGAATCATACAAAGGTAAAAAGATCCATTCAGAGCTCTAGATAGACCAATAGATCTTATGACACAAAGTGAGAAATGTTTATTGAAATGATTTTAGATTCCACATTGTATCTATCTGTGAAGAAACTGCCTCTTGTTGCATTTTTTATGAAAACAAATTTATTCACAGATATAATTCACTTACAACAATTAAAACATTCAAGATGTACAAGTCAGTGGCTTCAATACATTCACAGATATGTGAAACCACCTCCACAGCCAATTTTATAACATTTTAATCACCACAAATAGAAATCTTATACCCTTCAGCTGTCATTTTTCTCTTCTCCCATACAGTCCCCACCACAACAACCACTTATTAGTGTCTATATATTTCCCTACTGTGACATTTCACACAAATGGCACCGTGCAATATGTGACCTTTTGTGTCTGGCTTTGTAAACTTAGTACAATGTTCCTAAAATTCATTTATGTTGTATCATGTGTCAGTACTTCATTTCCTCTTATGGTCAAATAATAAATATCCTGTTGTGTGGATATACCACATTTTGTTTATCCATTCACACATTAATGGATATTTGGGTTGTTTCTCACTTTTAGATATTATGAATAATGCTGCTATAAACATTTATATATAAGTTTTTGTGTGGACATGTGTTTTCATTTCCCTTGAGTATATCGCTAGAAGCAGAATTGCCAAATCATGTGTTAACTCTATGTATAATTAGTTTATGAACCATCAGACTGTTTTCCAAGTGGTTACATCATTTCAGATTCCCACAAGCAGTTTTTGCGGGTTCCAATTTCTTTACATCTCTGTCAACACTTGTTAAGTGTCTTTTTCATTATAGCTATCCAAGTGGATGTGATGTAGTATCTTGTAATTTTGAGTTAGATTTCCCTGACAATTAATGATGTCAAAACATTTTTCAGGTGTTTTTTGGCCATTTGTATATCTTATTAGGAGACATGTTTATTCAGGTCCTTCACTCATTTTTAATTTGTGTCATTTTTATTATTTAGTTACAAGAGTTCTTTACATATTCAGGATGCAAGTCCCTTCAAATAGAATGATATGCAAAATGTTTCTCCCATTCTGGGGGTTGTCTTTTCACTCTATAGATAGTGTCTTTTGAAGCAAAAAAAAAAGTTTTTAATTTTGGTGAAATCTGATGGTCTGTTTTTCTTGTATTGCTTATGCCTTTGATGTCAAATATAAAAAAATATATAACAAACCCTACAACATACAGATTTGCCCCTATTTTTCCTCTAAGAATATTATGCTGTTCTTTTACATTTAGGTCTTTGATCCATTTTGAGTTAATTTTTTTTTTTGGTATGAGGTAAGAGTTCAATTTCATTCTTTTGCATGTGGCTACCCACTTGTCTCAGCACTGTTTGTTGAAAAATACCTTCTATCGTTCACTGAATGATCTTGGCACTCTTGTTGAACACCAGTGGGCCATAAACACAGGGGTTTATTTCTGAACTCTCAATTCTATTCCACTGATCTATACCTACCCTATACCAGGACCACACAGTCTTTACCTCTGTCACTTTGCAGTAAGTTTTGAACTCAGAGAGTATGAATCATTTGACTCTATTTTGATTTTTCCAGATTGTTTTGGTTACTTTGTATGCTTTGCAATTTCATATGAATTTTAGGATCAATTTGTTAATTTTTAACAAAGAAGCTAGTTGTGATTCTTATAGGCATTGAGTTGAACTTGGAGAGTATTGTCATCTTAACAATGTTAAGTTTTCCAAATCTATCCTCTTTGCAAGCATTATTTTTATTGAATTTTAAAATAGAATTTCCTTTTCAGTATAAATGTTACATGAAAAGAACTAAACTGGAATTTTAGTATTACAAGAACTAAACTGGAGTATTAGTAACATTGAATGTGAGACTTGGACAATTCAAAGTGACATAAAGGGAGAGGGCAATAAGGCAAGTGAACAAATAAAGGTTTAGATGGAAAACAGGCTTCTATGCTTCAGCTCTCACCTATAAGAAGGGCCTTCTCCCCATATATAGATATTTAATCTAAACGTTAATGAGGAACAGGGGTTACTCCAACATTTCACTTATCAAAACTGGAAATATAAGAATGGAGTTACCCAGAGTTCAGGCCCTAACTCTCCATTGATTGAGATAAAATATGAATTCCAAAATCCCTTTTCAAAAGAAGATAGTAGAGAAAATTATTTTTTAAAAATGGAGGGAAAAGATTCCAGAGGACTAAAGGAGAGATAAGAAATCAACTTAAGAGAGATGAAAATAAAAAGAAAAATGCACTATGCTTTATCCTTCAATAATTTGTAGGTGTTAGACTACCAGCTAGATAGGGAAATAATTCTTAAAAGCTATATTGGCATTACATTAAGGCAAATTAAGGAATGGAAACTAGTCTACATAAAATTATTTCAGGTATACTAGGAGCTCTCCTGAAAACAGTTCACTTCATAATGTCTGAAATATTTTTAACAGGAAAAAAGCACTATTCATTTCATAATTACTTAAAGGCAAATATTATAATGCTCATACCCCTTGGAAAGAGTAAATATTGAATACAATTTATATGTTATAATAAAGTGATATCATATCCTTTGGTGAGTATGGGGAGATGAAAAAGACAGGTTCTGCAGTGAGCAGGGCTTCCTGGGGTGAAGGATGGACAGTGCCATCACACCAGAGTGCAAGGTCAGAGGAGGGACCTGGTGAAACACAAACCTCCCAGGCAGGGCCCTTATAAAATCCTCAAGTTCTGCAACATGCTGAGTGCCACCAAGGAATAAGTCAACAGGTTCTTTCTGTTTTAATCTTTTATACGTGATTGCCATGTGTGGAACTAATAGAAGAGATATAAAGGCTAGTAATGGGGTTAATGTATGAAGGATCTCTGTATATACCTTTGTATCTTTTCTCTGACTCAGTGAACACACATCTTGGCCTCTTGACATGGATGGAACACATACAACTGTCTTAACAGGCATCTGAAAAGTAAAGCAGGACCTAGGAAAGGGAAAAGTGTTGGGTTTCTTATTGCCTATAATTTTGTATTCAGATCCTTACTAAAGTGCAATAGTGGTGATATATTTTATTACTGGCTTTCAGGAGGAGCACTGCTGAGAAGGGAGCACAGTATATGCTCTTCACCTTGTGGCAGTAATAGGTGAGGGACTTGCTGGCTGAAATATAAGAGATATGTTTTAAAGCAATGTTTTTCAATCTTTATTATTATTATCACCATTCTAGAAATTTGTCCATAACTCCTTCCCATGAAATTTAAACACCACAGATGTACTATGTATTGTTGATGTATTGTATGCATACCTGTGATTTACATACAAAAGAGTTAGATAGTTTTTTCTCCCCCAAGAATCAATTTTTGCCCTGTTGAGGGAGATATTTCTTGCACTGAGAATGCTTGTTTCAAAGATGTATCATTGGATGTTATTGCACAATGCAGCTTACATTCCCTTTATCCTAATTTGTGCAACTAGAATAGACTGTTAAAACTTGTTTTTATCCTTAAGAAAAAAGCTCAGCACCATATTTTTGAAACTGCTGTGGAGAAATTGTTCAGATTAAGCAATTAAGGAGAATGAGTCAATTGGAGTTTTTCTGGAATGAAGTCAACTGCCAGTATGCTTTCACATCCTTCCCACTACTGAAATTTGAAAGAAAATGTGTCATGCCTTCAGAAATAACTTACATACAATTACTAAGTCATTTTTATTGCAAATATTCCATACTCTTCGTGTATCTTGTTTAGAATAAAGAGGTGAACTATCGCAGAATCATAGTAAACCAAAGAGGCTACCTCATGTACAGGATCACATGACATTTGTATTCTAACCAAATTTACTTAACTGTTCTCCACAGTTACATTTGTTTTACTATACATTTTGAAAATAGTTTTAATAAAGTATTTTATATAACTCATCTTTTATTTTAATATACACACACACAACACAGACATAAGGAATATTTCCTTCTCTCTCAGTAAATAATTTTATTCTTACAACCAATCAGAAAAACAAGAAGAAAAGAATCCAAAAAATGAGGATAGTGTAAGAAGCCTGGGACAACTTCAAGAATATCAACATTCACATCATGGGGAGTGCCAAAAGGAGAAGAGAGAGGGCAAGAAATTGGAAACCTATCTGAATAAAAAAAGGCAGAAAACTTCCCTAACATGGTGAAGGAAATAGATATACATGTCCAGGAAGTGCAGAGTCCCAGACAAGATGAACCCAAAGAGGCCTACACCAAGACACATCATAATTAAAATACCAAAAGTTCAATACAAAGAGATTCCTAAATGCAGCAAGAGAAAAGCAGTCACCTACAAGGGAGCTTCCATAAGACAGCTGATTTCCCAAAAGAAACTGCAGTCTAGAAGAGACTGGCAAGAAATATTCAAAGTGATGAAAAGCAAGGACATACAGCCAAGATTACTGTACCGAGAAAAGCTATAATTTAGAATCAAAGGACAGATAGAGTTCCCCAGACAAGAAATAGCTAAAGGAGTTCATCACCATCAAACTAGTACTACATGGAATGTTAAAGGCTCTTCATTAAGGAGGAGGAGGGAGAGGGTAAGGAGGAGGGGGACAGGAGGGGGAGGGCAGGAGAAGAAAATATGAACAATAAAATGGGAATAAATACATACATATCAACAATTGAATCTAAAAAACAAAATAAACAAGCAAAACAGAAACAGAGTTATAAACACAGAATATACTCCTGACCCACAGACAAGGACAACAGTGTGGGGATTGCCTGAGGGACTGAAGGGGGATGCTGAGCGGAGGGGAGCAAAGGGGGAAGCATTGAAACAACTGCAATAGCATATGCAACAAAATATATGCTATAATATACTTAAAAATAAAAGAAACAATAACCCTTGCTTTCAGTCCCATATATGGACTATGCCTTCTACAATGTAAAGTAACAAGTTGTTATCGACAGTTTTGCTTTGAAAGGGAAGTAGGAAGCCAGCAATTTCTCTCCAACACTACTCACCCTATGCATTTATAATGTGCCTCACACCAGCTTTAAGGTCAAAGTACACAGCTTTATGACTTCATGGTGTATATCCTCATGTTTTTTAAAAACACTAGAAATAAACTGGATATGAATCATTGATACCAATAAAAACATACAAAATCCATATTTAAAACTTTAAAGAGAACAAATCTAAAATGCACACAAATGATACCAATTTTTCAAACTGCTGTCTGCTGATAGAATCAAAGCAGGTACTCAACTGTAACGTAAAAACTCAAGATTTGATCAACCATGGCTGGAACTCTAGCCCCACTACTCACTAGCTATGTGACCTTGGAGGAGTTTGCTTAATTTTTCTCCCCTTGATGCAAATTATATACAACTGAGTTAATAATAACACTAATTTCAAATGGTGGCTTTGAGGATTGCAGAGCAGAAGTGACCAGAAAAATGTCCAGCACACTACAAGCTTTCAGAAAGGACTTAATATTGATAACAGTACTATTATCCTATTTATCCTGGTATTCTTTGTCTTTCTTCAATAGCACCTAGTACAAAGCTTGTACATCTGTACAATAGTAAATAGTAAGTATATGTTTTAATGAATGAATTAAAGTAATTATGATAAAGTTATATATAATTCCTTGGAATATATATATCTAAATTAAACATTTTCTTCCTTCTTTCTTGAATGTTCTTTGTTGACTATTCTATATGGTGCTGAAAATTTCAGTTTAATGGTGATTATCAAATATGAAAGTGATCTAGAGCTCAGGTGTCAATTCATGTTTCAGCTATTTAAAATTAAACTAATGGATTAGGGTGGAGAAAATTAACAAACAATATAGATTTTTGTTATGGTATTCTACAATTTCAATTGTTATCAGTCTCATAATTCAGGAAATATAAAGTAATTGGGTAGTTTTATGTCTTCCTGAAAATAGACTACAGGATCTAAAATGATGCTTCTCAAACAATAATGGACGGATGCATTAGTAGGACCTTTACGTGGACCCTGAAAGGATCTAAAAGGCAGATCCTAATTATGTATGTCTGGCATGGGGCCTGGGAGTCTGCAGACATGGGTGCAATGCTGATGCTGCTGTTGCAAACTACTTGTTTGAAAAATAAAAACTTAAGATCTTAGATATTTCACATTACTTGAGAGATAAATAAAATGGTTTTGAGTCACTAAAAAGAGATAAATTAAAATAAAAAATGCAACTTTGTTATCCATTTGCTCCTTGGGGAAAATTTTTAGCTCTTTCCATCTCTATCATTAACTGCAAAAATAAAAAATGATACTATACAAATGGAGATTATAACAGATAAGTAGAGACAAGTGACAACCAACTGTGACTGGCAGACTTTTTTTAGCTTTCAATAACAAGCCTGGGAAAACCCAAAAAGTGTGTTTGAAAAAAGATTACTCAAATGTCAGTTTTCAACAAAAAAGAGCAGAAAAAAGAGAGAAGGGTTGAATATTTAAAAACATAATATTATAAGACAAATGAAAAAGTGGGGAATTATTTGCAGTGTATATGATGAACAATAGATTAGTTTTTTAATATAGGAAGATATTAGATATAACAAGTTTTGAATATAAAGAAGTCCAATTTAAAATAGGCAAATGATCTGAACTGGCCACCAAGAGACAAATAAGTGTATATACATTTTCAAAATACAAGCATGCTAGTAATCAAGGGATTAACAAATTTAAAATATGGTAGCATTTATCGACTGTTAAACTATGAGACTAAAAATGTTTATTTCCAATGTTATCAAAGATACAGTAAAATGGGTACTCTTACACAATATTTTGATAATCTTTTAAAACTATTCAGTAATCTGTATCAAGGACTTTAAAATACTTGCACATTAGGTGTCCACTCAGGAGCATAAAATATTTGCTATTCAAAAATAAAAATGTTCTTTTTTTATTTTTTCTAGATATAAATAGACTAATTCCTAGCCTTAGTATTTGACATATTCTTCTACATCCATGCCCTCTTTGATTTTACTGAAAGCAAAATAGCATCCCCAAAGACTATTTCCTTGAAAAGTCATGGGATCAGATTATTTGCATGCCCTGCTTCATATCCTCTCAATTCAACTTTTTTCTCTGGCCATTGCTCCAGCAGCCAGTTGCACACAGATGAAACCTGAAAACGCTGCCTCTTAGCCCCTCTAAATGTCTTATTTTCTCATCTGCAGCTTTTCTGCCACCACCATTGGGACGAATCCATTCAGTCTTTCTGATTCCTGTGCAAGTGTGGATACACAAGGAATTTAACTTGCCATGGGATATCCCTAGGTAAAGGGGTAACAAAAGTACAAATTTTCTTCCAAAGCTTCTGAACCACCCACTACCAAGTATGGAATTCCCACACTTGAATGTTCCAAGCAGCAGAAACCAGTGCCAAGCCCTGCACAGAGCCATGCCCCTCGTGGGACCCAGCCCTGCACCCCATGGCAGGGTGCTTACATTGGGCCATCTTTACCCTGGATGAGCCAGCAATTTTCTCTTGCCAGAATGGAAATTATTTCTATAATCATGGTGCATCTTGGGGGGGGGGTCTTAAAAGAAATTATTACTTTTTACTACAAATCCTTTCATATTTTCTGGATTTTATACTATACACATTTATAACTTATTTTTAAATGGTAACATAAAACTCAATTATTTTCCTCATTACTATGACTTTAGCTATTTATTTACTTCATTTTAAAATACTTAGAATTCTATCATAAATAACAGCAATTTATTCAATCATTTCTCGATTGTTGCACATTTTTTGCAATTGCTGATATTATGGATTTCATGTGCTTGTGTATGAGTATTTCTCTTCCATATGCATGTCCTAGCCAAGCTCATCTGCTCACTAATATGCTCTGCATATTCCTATTTCTAATCTTTTCCATTAACCTGACTTGCCTTTCCCTGCCTTTCTCAACAGCTCTAACTCATTTTATAACCAATTTCCCTTTTGAGCCCTGACCCTGAATTTTCTCATTCATTTATTTCCTATATATATATATATTACTTCTCTGTACTTACTTTGCTTTGTCAACAAAACAGAAACACCATCACCAAACTCAGAGACAATTTCTGAATATTAAATAAAGTTAATATTAGGAAATGTGTATAATTGATTGAACACTACAAAAATATAACTCACACCATTCATATTTTGTTATATATTATGTATTATTATGATTAGTTCTTTGTTATTTGTTACATTAGTCTCACTGTTATATTTCTTATCATATTGTATACCTTCTGTATGACTATATATTGCCTTTTCACTATATTATCAATGTTTTCAAGAAGAATATGCTGTTCATCTATGTCTCTTCCACTAGCACATAGAGCTGGCACTTAGCACATGAGAGATCATCAAAAGATGTTAATAGGGAAACAAATGCTATTACATGATTGAGTCTAATATTTGTATTTGGAGTTATGAACTGTACTTTAAAGAATTTTAAAATAAGAGATCAGAGTATAAATGAGAGCCTGTAACTTGTATATGAGAGCCTGTAACTTGTATATGAGCTACATAACTCTTGGACACAGTTAATAACATTCTCTCTGACTTATTTCTGTGCCATCTATTTCATCAACAAATTTAGCTTCACCTAGTGTCCTGCATATAATTATTCATTTACACATCCTTTTCCTCAATTATATGATGACTCTCTGAGGGCAAGGACCATGATTTTTCATCCTCATATTCCTAGTCCCTAACACAGTGCCTATATATTTTATATAATCTATCATAGTAATAATTGTGGTAAACTTAGTAATAACAAGAATATGTAATGATGACACACTATTAAGTATAGAGCTGGAAAAAATAAAATTGCATAGTAGCTACTAAATACACTTCAACCAATTTGTATTTGAGGTGCCCTTATTTACTACCTGCTGGCTGGTATTCAACCATGATGAGCGAATTGGTATATTGTATTCCTGATGATAGTTTTATTGTATTCCTAATGGCGTATTAACATAGCTAATGCTGGCTATTCTGATTAGAATCAATTAAAACATCAGAACATTGTTTATTAAGCATAGTAAATGTATGGCTTAACTTCTTTGATTTCTTGTCTTTAAAACAGTAGAAGAAATGGTGTGCTAAGAAGACCTAATAAGAAAAATAAATAAATAATTTTGTTCAGAGCAGTAGCATCCTCTGCCCCAATCTCTTGATTTGCAGCTTACTAGTGGACTTTATATAAACCTTCTTAGATAAAATAGTGGTGTGTTTATGTGTAGGATTTATTAAAATGTACTTATTAATGAAATATATACTTACTTGTATAAATCATATCTTTATATATAAATATATATTCTGAATTAAGATGTTTGTGTTAGTGAAAAATAGTAACTAAGAAAATATCATAAGTAAGAGGTATGGATTATACTAATAAGCACATAATTTTAGCTAACATAAGAAGTTGACCCTTGGTTATAAGTTCATAATCAATTAAACACTGTATTGTGTATAGTAAGATAGGATGTTGGCAAACTAGTCCTTAAAAGTAGTTTGATGTTTTGCTTTTCCTCCTTTTAACTTCTCTTGTAGGCTCTGATATAAAACTTCATTGAATTGCACTCCTGGACTCACCTACTCTCTGGCTTATGACTGTATCTGGTCCAAAAAAAGGCACTGGCAAGAGATGAGAGGGAGGAAAGAGACAGAGTCCAGAACATTCATTCACTTGTCCTGGGACACTGTTTGATTATGCCTACACTTTTTTTATGGTCTAGCATCTGTCAGAGACTTTATTTCTGTGGCTATTTCTCCAATCAAGCTCTGACACCACCATGCCGCTTCTAGTTTCAAGATAGTAGAATGAATATTCACACCAAAATTTCTGGCTCCTATTCAAAACATATTGTAGGTTATCAGTTTAAAACAAATATTGTATCAAGTTTAAAAAATAAATAAATATTAATACATAGTTGCATTGAAAGAGATGAGATAAAATGTTCTTATATCAGAAAAGCAATGGACAAAGGCTGTCACCACTGTTAGACCTAAACTAATGGTATCGCCAAAAAGGTGATTACACTGAAGACCATGGTGTCATCAGGTGGTTAAAACTGAGGACACACGATCAACACATGGCTAAGAACCAGCTGTCATCTGAGAAACACCAAAAGAGGAAGCAACAAATTCATGAGTCAAAGAATTTAGACCTAATGATGTAGAGATAATAGAGAAATAAAGAGGAGTTGAAATAAGTATAGCTATTATTTACAAAGAGATAAATAAATGTAATATTCTCATGACACAAAAAGTAAGTAGTTATTAAACAAAATTTATCATTGTAGAAAAATAAATCAGTGATCATAAAAAAAAAACAATTAGTTGAAATAAATAAAAACAAGAAATGCATTACAGTCTGGTTAAATGAACAAAATGAACCTAGCTAAAGAATAAAATCATTTTCACGTATAGAATGTAGGCATTTCCCTTGGGGACAATTGCTTAATATTTGTGAATTCAATGCCTATATAGACTCTTTATAGGATGACTCCCAAGAATAATGAGTTGACTCTAGAAAGTATCAAAGTGAAGAAGCACAAAGAAGACATCTAGAAGTTTAAATTTTTATTTAAATGGAATTTCATAAGGAATTAATAGAAGAATTTTTTAAAAGCCAATGTTTGAAGTAATAATGGCATGATTTTCATGTTGTAAAAGTTCAGTTAATGCAAAACAAAATTAAAAGAAATAAGGATCAAACAAAACTTCTCAATTAAACACATTGTGGGGTAGATTCCACATGATAATGATAAAGAGACACATCTAAAGCCATCAGAGAGAAAAGCAATACAATAAAGTGGCAAAAAATCAATTTTCATCACTATTTCATCAGGTTCATTAGATGATGACATCCATTGAGCAATACCTTCAAAATACTAAGAGCATTCTGCTTTTTCAATCACATGCTAACTTTTAAAATATATTTACAAGCCATTTGGTTTTCATTTGGTCCCAAAATCAGTTTAGGCCAACACATCAGCTACTCCGGTGTCTATACAGTTGTGAATACCTACTACTTTTATTTTTTTCTCTAAGTTTTATCAAACGCAATCATTTATGTTGGCAAAGGAGCTCAAAGAAATATTAAAATTTAGATTTATCAAAGTAAATGTAACTAGATTCTTGGCAGGTATGGGAACATTATTTGTGCATCTTAAGTATCCTTCTTTCTTCCTCCCTTTGGAATTTATTTTATTTATAACTGACAGGTTGCTCTGCATAAATATTGCTATCTTTGGGCCACTGCCACTTTTCTGTACAAGGACTTTATAGCACTAAGTCTATGCTCCTATTCTTGGATTTATAATCTACTCTTTAGTCTAACCATACATTAACAGTAATCTAAATTTACTCCCAAGTAATATTTCTTTCTAGAGGTCCCTTAAACAATTCCCACCTCATTCAGAAAGTTTTAACTTTGTCCTTTGCTCTGTTTATGTCTACAGGCTCAGGATAATGCTGCTTTATTTTTCATTTATTATTAATTAGTATGAGAACTTTTCCTTTTTAGTGACTATAGGCCTTTGGGGTGAAGGGATAAATAAAGAGGAGGCAGATAGGTTTGGCTTCTAGGATTTCAGTAATTTAATTGATCTCTTGATGACCATCACTGTCAAATTTTGTTGCAACATATTTGGTGCTATGGCCTAATTGTAACTCAAATACACCCTTACAAGACATATAAGATTGATTTTCCCCCACTGACAGCACAAGGGAGCCCTCTGTAATTGCCTCTATCATGTCTCATCTATTGCAGAGTCAACATTAGTCATTCAAAGTATTTCATCATCAACATATTTGTATGCCAGATGATCGTCAAGGCACAAGGGAGTCATTGGTAATCAAGATAATCTTCATTCCTGTCCTTTTAGAGGTAGAGAGAAGCAAAAAATTAATACATAAAAATGAAAATTTCAAGGCTATAAGTACTATTACATAAATAGGATGATATGGCTGTAAATTGTACAAAAAAAGAAACAACTATGCTTTGAGTCATCAGGGCAAGTTTTCTGATGTTGTGCAATGTGAGTTAAGCTATGATAAAGATGCAGCATTTCAAGAGACAAGGAAAGGGTATTCCAGGTAGCGGTCAATAGAAAGAAGAATCCTGAAATTGGAAGGTCATTGGTATCTGGGTAGTCAGAGAGTTCAGGGAGTGAAGAAGGGAGAAAATGGTACAAGCTGATGTGGCAAAGAAGACAGAGACAAATAAATCATTCAGGACCATGTGGATGAAGATATGGAATTTTCGTTTAATTGAAAGTAAAATTGGAGGCCACTGGAGGATTTTAGTAGGGGGTGACATCTAATTTTCATGTCAAGATTGATATTTTCCTCAATGTAGAAGGAAGAAGATGGCATACCAATTCCACTTTTGCTCCTACTTCAGAGATAGGTTCTGGAAAAACATTATGCATTTTGGACAAAATGGCTTTCAGTATCTGCTGATGATCATTAAAATGTTTCTAGGTAAATCCTTGTTCCTTTGACATATGAGCACTAAAGGTATTGCCTGAAGAGTATTCCATATCCAACATCAATAGATTGGACTACTACCAAATATTCCAAAGATCTACATGAAAGCAGATAAAGCTGAAGGAAAAACCCTCTAAGATAGAGGAACTTCCAGTTACTACTGGGTGAACAGCTTATTGGACAAGAGAGTAAAAAGGTTAAAAAATAAAAAGTCAAAAGGCTAAAAAGCCTAATTAAAAAGGTACTAACCAGGGCAACTCTGTCTTTAGAAGAGAACATAGTATAGTTTCCCCAATTCTGATTTGTCCTCTTCCAGCTCTACAGATCTCCCTTGTTCTTCAAGGGCAAAGTTAGTCCTACATTCCATATGAATATTTATCTTATTTTTACAAACACTATTATAGAGTGTAATACTGTATTATTCTTAAAATATGTTGCACTACTGCTGATAACCACTGCTATTGCAGTAATCCAGGAAGTAAAATCGAGCATTTGACAATTTATTTTTGGAGAATATGTGCTCATATAATGTACTTGTACCAAAAGCTTATAGTATTCAACAAAAGAAATGAGCGAGGTTGCATTCAATCTGTTCAAACATTTTCAGAAAGTTACATAATCCTAAGTAGGTTATAAATCGAAAATACTGAATGGCTGTGTTTGGCAAGCTCTGAGCACAAGAAAGGAGAAAGTTCTGATAAGAAGAGTAGGTCAGAAATATGTACAAAATATAAATTCTAATACAAATGGGAGGAGGGGTAAATTAAAAAGAGCTGGAGGAAATATCCTCTACTACTGATCGTTATTAAACTCAGCTGAATGGAATGTAGGTCAACCCAATGGCCACCCTTGATGGAGCTCTTAGCAGATATCCAACATTGTTTCTGTTGTCAGCATCCAAGTTCCTACTTCCTATTAGCACCTTATCCCCCTGTTGTCAAAAGCCTCCTTTTGTGTATCCTTTATGGAAAGTAGTGCCCAGCTCCATAGATATCAAAGGGGATGATGTTTCTAGCTCCATACTAGCATAGACAGGAGTTAGCACATAACATGGAAGTGGCCAGTTTGACTTTGTGGCTCCTGAGACTGAATTTTGATGATGTCATTCACTAGAGTTTACGTTCTCTGAAGTGGCCGACTGGACCAGCCTTTTATTGCTGCATAAACATTTTCATACATTAACTAGGCTTCCAGAGCTGTCTTAGTCTTTGCCAATTTTTCAAATCAAATCCTCAAAGATATCGTGAATTTTATAAGCTTCCAATGTCTTTCCAATAAAATTGCTTCTTTGGCTTAGGATAACCAAAGCTTGGTTCTAATGCTTGAAAGCAATAAGTGTGGTTAGCACTGACCCAGGCACTGTTTAATCTTTTTTTCCTCAGTGTCCAAACTCCCTCTAAGCCAATGCTACCCAATCCTATTTCCCCATTTAGTGAAATATTTTCTGTGTTCCCAATGTGCACTGACTGCTCCCCTAAGCCCCAAGCACCACGGTGCCTTATATGCCTCTTTTTGTCCAACTCGGAACCTACCCTTAAAATACAAAAATTATTATCTGCTAGAGCAGCTGTTCTTAAATTTAGTATCCTTAGAGTCTGAAATGGTATATGTTAAAAGTGTGGTCTCAGAGACCACACTTAACTCAAAATTAAATCATGAGAGAAGCTTAGGAATTTGCATTTTTTATAAACTAGACAGAGTTCTGCAATAGGATCAAGGACAAATTGGACTATGAATGAACAGAGCCACATATGGATGGTTCTCTGTCTCATAATGTATTTCATATTTCATTCATATTTACCTCACCAACTGATTTCTTTAGCAATATGTGATTTCTTTGGCATCCAATATATAATTTGCTCTGATTTGCCTGTGCTCTCTGGTGAATTTCTTGTTACTATTTAAAGCTTATTTATTCTCTTGAAGTGTCTAGCTTCTTATAATCAACTTTAGAGCATTTTGCAAAGGTCAATTTCTCTACTGAGACAACTTAAATTCTGCTCCTCAAAGGAATCCTTCCTCTAAGCATGGGAAATGGTAAACATTTGTCATTAACAACCACTTGCCAAGGAATCCTGTTATAACCTAAAAATAAATGCTTACTGCTTCAGCATCTCAGAGAACACATAAATTCATGTTTCCTTTTAATATATCAAAAATATTGACTACTGAAAATGAAACATCTTCACAGCAATTGAAATTAAATTAAAATTTTTATCTTTTAAAAATAATCATATATTTACTATTCTGAGAGTAATTTTTGTATAGAAGCTGAAAAGTCAAAACATTTTTTCTAAAATTTATATAGTTTTCATTATAGCTATATAGTGAAAACAATCTTTGCTGGTGGCTGAAAATATAAATTTTAATCTCAAATCTCACTTTTTAAAATCTTGTACATTTTTATTTTTTATCTGTTAAATTGATATAATTCTACTTTGCTTGATCATATTATTACAAGATAGGATTAAGTTTGTAAACCATAAAAGAACTTCAAAAACAGAAAATACTTGGAAATACTATATTAATAATGTCACAGAAAAATCATTTGATTCAAATAGTATTAAGAAATAACAGCAATAGTTTATATAGTTTTATGTGTTTAACACTATTCTACGCTCTGTGTGTGTGTGTGTGTGTGTGTGTGTGTTGAAAGAGAGAGAGACAGAGAGAGAGATTGGGAGAAGGGGGAAGAACTTCATTTAATACTCAAAACCCCCTGTGATATTGTGATCCCACATCTCAAATGAGAAAGCTGAGTCACAGAGAAGTTAAATAACATGTCGAAGACTCCATAGTTTTTCACAGGTATTTTGCACAAATGCATCAAGAACAAGAGATTTTTTTAAAATAAATATACCAACAACCACAAATATTTTGAAATTTACCCTGGCATCTTGATAGTTCCATGATATATATACATTTTTTGTCCTTGTGAAGTTCAACAAAATAAAGGCATTTTATTCAATTAAGAGGAGTATGTACTATGCTCACTTCCCTTCCAAATCCTGTGACTCTAAGATGACTGTCTGCTTTTAAACAGATAGCAAAAATAGCCAACTGGAATGCCATGTAATTGCTGGCATTTTAATTGCCTGGGAAAGAGGAGCATAAAATAGTATTACAGTCAGAGCCAGGCTAGATTTAAAGTTAGTGACTATTTAAGTTTGTGATTTAGGAGGCTCCTCTGCAATGTATGCTCCTTACTCAGAATCTTCACCAGAGAACCACAGTCCTACATCTTTTCTTACATAATCTAAAATTATCACCACTAATATCACTTCTATGTATGTCACTTCATTTTTTATTAAATATATTCTGGTAAAAGACATAGAAGTCATTATGATCATTGCATAACACCATGAATTATAGATAAATATTAACCATGAAATTATGATACCAAAGACTTTATGCCAAATTAGATACCATTGTTCACTTGATTATGACACATACTTAGCAAAGTTTAAAGAAAAAGAGTTAAAAGTATAAAATTTGATTTATCTGTTTAATTTGCTTCTTAAAATTAGAAAATGTCTACCACCATTGGATTAATTCCAAGAATTCTCAAGTTCAGCAGGAGAGCTTTTGTGTTCCAAGTACAGAAGATATAGACTGTCAGGAATGGGGAAAGAAGAGAATCTTATTTCCTCTTTATAAAAGACATCTATAATGATTGCTTTACCCAGTTTATGTTTACACTCATAGAAGTATGGAGAATCTGGCCCCAAGGTCATGAGATGCAACTCGCTGATACAAAAAAGTAACAGAACAGGGAATAGGATTTGGGAAGTAACCTAATTGTTAGTGGGCACCAAAATGAAGACCTCGGGCCTTGATTCAGTCCAGAGAATCAATGTGAGGAAGTAGGACCAAGCGCTGGAAAACACACTGTAATGGGATGTGTTAGGAAAGCCAAATAATAGTCACTTTTTGGTAACTATATATGAGGCTTTCATTTTGTGCCAGATTTTTGTTAAGAATCTCACATTTCTGAGCTATTTTTCAACATGGAAGCATTTTAGTTGGAGTAGCCCTCCTCATCTCATTCTACCCTTTGGAAAAGAATGACTTATATGATTAGTCAGTTTATGAGGAGGACATGTTCATCCCATGATACATGGGGTCTCTGTCTTCCAGGTGTAATACTTCTGGAGAGAGTTGCAATCTGATCTCTTCCCAAACATATAGTAAGTGGTCTGCCCCTACAAAAGAGAACTGAGGCTATTTGACTCTGTTGATGACAAAAGTGTGAATTTACTTCCTGAGTAATGTATTAGAAAGCCCATGGTAGTCACACATTAAGGTCCCGTCATCCATTTCAGCCTTTATAGGTAAAAACACTAATATTTAATTTTCTCTTTGTGCTTTGTGTTTTCTTTCTCAGTTGGTGCTATATTTGAGAGATGACAGGGATGGAATTTATTGACTCTCTAGAATGGCAATCCATATGTCAATTCCTTCAACTCTTGCAATATTATTAGTATTAGTGGTTTTCATGGCAGCTATAACAAATTACCACAAGCATAACACCTTTAAACAACAAAAATTTATTATTTCATAGTTTCTGTAGGTCAGAATCCCAACACAGTCTGGCGGACTTTTCTTCCCACTGGTTTAGTGGGCTGATGTCAAAGTACATACTGAGAGTATAGTTCTCAACTGGCACTCCCAGTCCTCTGCAAAGATAACTGATCATAGCCAGAATCCATTTCTTCCCTTGCCATCCATGTGGCTTCCTTCATGTTCAAGCTAGCAACAGCATACCAAACCCTCCTCATTTTTTAATCTGTCTGTGTGGGAGATCCAGTCCCACAGAGCTCTACTGGCCACCACAGATGAGAACAAGTCATCCTGGACACAATCTGTCCTGGCAGAAAAGGGGGTGCTGATTCCCTCTAGCAGAGAATGCCTCAGCCTTTCTCCAAAAGGACTTTTATTGGGATCAGTAAGTGCAAGGGTATACAGCATGCATGAATAGCTCATCAGTCGATGCCCAAAGGCTATAGTTAATAGAAAACAGATATTATCTATAGATAACAATTGAAGAAACACAGAGATCTGCTTCAGGTTAGGGTCTATTAGACCTGCTGACACCATATGGTCTTTAAGGCCTGTTTCATAAGATAAGGAGTTCACTCCTTATACTTATTTGGTTTATACCAACAGGGCTAAACAAAGCCAAGCAGGCTTCAAAGGGTACAATGAATTCTTCAGGCCTGATTTCCCACGGGAACCCTCAGTCCTAGCATTGAGTCCTGCCTGCCTCCTGCATTCCCTGCATTCCATTTGAGACTTACAGGCCTCAAGGCCTTGCTCGCCTGGGGCTACAGTCTCCAATGCTGCACAAAGTGGTCCCCAACATCTCTGATTTTCTCTTTTGCCTTTCTCTTGTTTTTAAGGCTTCATGTATCCCAAACAAGAAAAACCTAAAGGAGTCCATTACCACAAAACCAGTATTACAAGAAATGTTAAAGGGACTTCTTTAAGACAAAGGGGAAAAAGATATATATATATGAATAATAAAATGACAATAACTATATACCTATCATGAAATATAAATGGATATAAATGGATTGAAATATAAATGGATTGAATATAAATGGATTGAATACTCTCATGAAAAGACATAGGGTGGCTAAAGGGATAGGAGACCTACTTCAAATCAAAAGACACGTACTGACTAGAAAGTAAAGGGATGGAAAGACATTTCATTCAAATGAAAGCAAAAAAACAAAAGCTGGGGTACCAATAATTATATTTGACAAAATAAACTTTAGAACAAAGACTATAAAAAGAGACAGAAAAGGACCCAGCAATTGAACATCTGGGTATTTATCCAAAGAAACTCAAAACACTAATTTGAATAAATATATGCACCTCTATGTTCACTAGAGCATTATTTACAATAGCCAAGATATAAAAATAACCTAAGTGTCCATCAATAGACAAATGGATAAAGTAGAAGTGGTGCATATATACAATTGAATATTACTCAGCCAAGATAAAAATGAAATCTTGCTACTTGCCACATGGATGGACCTGGAAAGAATTATGCTAAGTGTAATAAGTGAGACAAAAAGCTAAATACCATGTGATTTCACTTATGTGTGGAATCTAAAAAACAAAATAAATAAACAAACAAAAGAGAAACAAACTTAAAGATACAGAGAATATTTTGATGGTTGCCAGATGGGAAGGGGGCTGGAAGAATGGGCAAAAAATGGAAAGGATGAAGATGTGCAATTTGACAGTTATAAAAACAGTTACAGAAAGGTAAAATACAGCAGAGGGAATATTGTCAGTAATATTGTGATGATCATGTAGGATGTCACATGGGTACTAGACTTACCAGTATGATGACTTTGTAAATTACACAAATGTATAATCACTAGGTTTACATTTAAAAAACAATATTGTGTGCCAACTATAATTGAAATTTTAAAAAAATATTTTAAAAACAGTAAAAGAATAAAATAAAAAGCAGTGACTACCTTTCAAAAATAAATTCTTCATGTGAGTACATTAAACCAACCTAGAAATTCAGAATTATCTTCCAATCTTACCCTGAACATATCAATAACCTTAATTATACTACAAAGTCCCTTTTACCATGTAAAGTGACATATTCATTGATCTAACATGGGAGAGCAGAAATCATGGGGGACAAATGTCTGTTCACCACAATTAGATAATAACATTCCCATTTTTTAAATTAGGAAGTAGAAACGTGGAAAGATGAATTTGTCATATATCATGTATAGTAAGTAGCAAAAATAAAATGAAAGGTCAAGTGTGTTTGTGTTCAGGCTCATTGTTTTCCAGACCCTGAAATTCCTCAATTCCTGCCTACTGTTCACCTTAGTTAAATCATGCAATTTCTTTCTTTTTTTTTTCTTAGAATTTTTTATTTATTTTCATCTTTTAATATATTTTATTGATTATGCTATTACAGTTGTCCCATTTTCCCTCTTCATTCCCCTCCACCCTGTACACCCTCTCCAACCCACATTCCCCCTCTTTAGTTCATGTCCATGTGTCATAAGTTCTTTAGCTTCTACATTTCCTATACTACTCTTGCCCTCCCCCTATTTTCTACCTACCATCTATGCTACTTATTCTCCATACCTCCCCCCCCTCCTCCTCCCACTCCCCTGTTGCTAACCCTCCATGTGATCTCCATTTCTGTGGTTCTGTTCCTGTTCTAGTTGTTTGCTTTGTTTTGTTTTTGTTTTTGTTTTAGGTGTGGTTGTTAATAATTGTGAGTTTGCTGTCCTTTTACTATACATGTTTTTTTATCTTCTTTTTCTTAGATAAGTCCCTTTAACATTTCATATAATAAGGGCTTGGTGATGATGAACTCCTTTAACTTGACCTTATCTGAGAAGCACTTTATCTGCCCTTCCATTCTAAATGAAAGCTTTGCTGAATAGAACAATCTGGGATGTAGGTCCTTGCTTTTCATCACTTTGAATACTTCTTTACAGCCCCTTCTTGCCTGCAAGGTCGCTTTTGAGAAATCAGCAGACAATCTGATGGGAACTCCTTTGTAGGTTACTGTCTCCTTATCTCTTGCTGCTTCTAGGATTCTCTCCTTCATTTTTACCTTGGCTAATGTAATTATGATGTGCCTTGGTGTGTTCCTTCTTGGGTCCAACTTCTTTGGGACTCTCTGAGCTTCCTGGACTTCCTGGAAGTCTATTTCCTTTGCCAGAATGGGGAAGTTCTCCTTTATTATTTGTTCAAATAAGTTTTCCACTGGTTGTTTTTCCTCTTCTCCTTCTGGTACCTCCATAATTCGGATGTTGGATTGTTTAAAGATGTCCTGGAGGTTCCTAAGCCTCTCTTCATTTTTCTGAATTCCTGTTTCTTCATTCTTTTCTGGTTGTTTATTTTTTTCTTCCTTCTGGTCCACTCCATTGATGTGAGACTAAGCTTTCATTCCATCACTATTGGTTCCCTGTGCATTTTTCTTCATTTCACTCATGGTAGCTTTCATTTGTTCATCTAATTTGCAACCAAAATCAACCAATTCTGTGAGCATCCTGATCACCAGTTCTTTGAACTGTGCATCTGATAAGGTGGCTATCTCTTGGTCACTTAAGAAAACTGACTCTGGGGCTTTCAATTCTGTTTGAGCCATCTCCCCCCACCCCCCTTTGGTCTGGTTGTACCTGTTATGTAAGAGGGGCGGAGCCTTAGGTGTTCACCAGAGCGGGGCACCCTAATCGCTAGGTTGTGATGTTTTATGTGGGGGCAGGGTCCAAGAGGGATCAATGGTGCTTGTTCCACTCTCTGTGGGACCTCAGTCCCTTCCACTGCTTCCCCCCAGCAAACTGAACCCCTCTGGTGCCAATTCCCATGTGGGTCAACTTGTGCACCCTGTAGGTCTTTCCAAGGACCTCTCCTGAGAGTCCGGGAGTCCCTCCCTGCTTCTCAATACTCACAGGTGTCCTCAATCAGTGTCCCAAGGCTCTATTTCCTGGTGCTGTGATCCTGGGTTACATGCAGTGCCTTGCTTCACCATCGCCACCTCGCTGGGTCTGCAGGTTGCCACTCCTCGGCCAAGGTCTGCCAGCTGCCACTTGCTTGCTCAGGTTCCACCCACTGTGGTCTTTCTCACCCTGGATGCCTCACACACCCAGTCCCAATGCTCTCTGCTCTCCACACCGCAACAAGTGCCGGCTGCCCAACTCTGCCCCTCCTACCAGTCTGGAGGAATGCGTCTATTTTCTTGGTTGTCCGACTTCCATTCAGATCAATTTTCTGTCAGTTTTGGTTGTTATTCTGTTTCTAAATTGTTGTTGTCTCTATCTCGGTTGTGCAAGGAGGCACAGTGTGGCTACTTATGCCTCCATCTTGGCCGAATGATGCAATTTATGTCTTAGCAAACACAGCTTGTGGGAGAAACATTTCTATATAACAAGGAAGAGAAAAACACACTCATTGTACTTCAACACTTCTCTCTTTCCATCATCTTGATATTTCTGTTTTAACTTCCATCTCATAAACTTTCACCCTTCCTCACAAGTGGAAAATATGGTTAAGGAGAGAGTTAAAAAGAGTAGATTGAAAACAATAAACAAGGAAATATGAGAGGCAGAGTTAAAACAGAAAAGAGAGGTGGTGTATGGGTTTGGGTGTGAGGGAGAAAGAAAGAAAAGGTGAAGGAAAAAGAAAAATTTCAGAAAAGGAAAGGGAAGGAACAAGCAGAAATGACATTGACATACTCCAAATTAAATATACTCACCGTAATCAAGAATAATGGTTTATACACTGAGAGATTAGTTAAAAATTTTACCCATTAATCAGTTTATATTCTTAAACAAAGCCTATACATTGCTGACTAGGCCCCAAAATAAATATACAGCCTATCATTAAAGGGATCAAAAGAGCCTTTAACTTCTTTAATATGAAAAACAACTTAAAGCCAGCATTGCAGCTTGAGGTCATTTCATCTCACTTTGCTTCTTGCCCTTGTCCTATTTACCAACTGTCTTCAATGCAAATCCCTGTCTCCCTTTCTCTTAGGCTACAATCTTATTGCAGCCCTGCTCTGTTCTTCTTGCTCCCTTCCCCAGCATGTGCAACTTTCTTTTCTTATTACATTTTTTTCCATTTTATGAAATCCATATTTCACTGGAAATATACCCTTAAACTCTTTTTAGAATAGAATGTTCCCTTTTCAAGCAGATCTCCCAAAAAGTTGGTTTCTTTCAATGCTTCCTATGTGGAGGCTGTTGTCCTACAGCTGGAGATACAAAAATATAAGAGGCTACATCATCGACTTTGTAGATTTTGTACCCTGGTCATTAAGTAGGACAGTAAATAGGTAGATGATAGTACAATGTGGTTCAAGGCAATAATAAATGACTCCATTATTTTCTTGCCTTCCATTCTTATTTCAGACTATCACAATTTCACTCCCTAACAAAATCTTTTTCTTTAAGTGGCATACTATGTCAATATATTATTTCTACCCTAAATTCTACCTAGTTATAATTGCAGATGTCCTCAGTTACCTCATTTCTCTTTTCTTGTCAGAGGATTTTTCAGGCTTTTATCTTCTTCATGAAGTACTGTCCACCTCATTCTCCCAAGCACTTAAACTTCCTCTTCCCCATATAAAAATAACTTTAATTTGTATCTTTTCTTCTTTGTTTCTCTCTTGTTATAGTGTAGGAAGTATCTCTTCCCTTCAGTTCAAGACTAACTCTTCCTCCTGTTCTTTAGATTTTAGTGCTCTTTGCACCTTAAAATCTGCAATTTATCACTGATCTCTTCATACAACATTCAAACACTGGTTAGTCCCATCCATCTTACACACAAAGCATGCCCTTGATTGAGGTTACTCCTTAGTTAACCTCTAATCTCTTTCCTATCACACCTTCTTGAAGAAATAGTACTATCATTATCACTATCTCAGCTCAAATTTCATCTAACCCAAGGCAATGCAGCCAATACTTCACTGAAAATCTGCAGCAGGTGTGACTTCACACCTAGAGATTCACACATGGAAAAAATTAACATTACTTTTTTTTTCAGTTAAATTAAATATAATTCTAAATCTCCAGGCAGCCAGAATGTTGGAAAATGCATTTTTTCTTTCCAAAGGACCCTTTACAGTAATTTGGGGAGGTCTGTGGGTGCCTGGAAAATAAGGTTTTACTTGTGAAATAATCTATTCAGTACCACTCACTGGCCTAACTCCCACCACCCCCACCCCCCATCACCTATCTGCAGCAGTCTTTTGAACTACTTGTTAAAATACCTTTTACCATCTCTTTTCTTAAACATTTTTTATTGTTGTTCAAGTACAATTTTCTGTCTTTTCCCCCACCTCTCCCCACCACTCCAGCATTCCCCTCCTCCATCCCCTGTTTCCACCTGCCCCCCATTGTTATTGTCCATGTGTCCTTATAATTGGTCTTGCAAACCCTTCACCCTTTTCCCCTGTAATCCCCTCCCCTCTCCCATCTGGTCACCATCAGCCTGTTCTCAATTTCAGTGTCTTTGGTTATATTTTGCTTGCTTGTTCATTTTGTTGATTAGGTTCCTGTTAAAGGTGAGATCATATGGTATTTGTCTTTCACTGCCTGGTTTATTTCACTTTGCATAATACTCTCCAGTCACATCCATGCTGTTGCAAAGGATAGGAGCTCCTTTTTTCTTTCTGATGCATGGAATTCTGTTGTGTAAATTTACCATAGTTTTTTGATCCACTCATTTACTGATGGGCACTTAGGTTGCTTCTAGCACTTGGCTATTGTAAATTGTGCTGCTATGAACATTGGGTGCAAACATAGGTTCTTTTGGATTGGTGTTTCAGGACATAATCCTAGTAGTGGAATTGCTGGGTCAAAAGGCAGTTCCATTTTTAGTTTTTTGAGGAAATTCCGTACTCTTTTCCATAGTGGTTGTACCAATCTGCAGTCTCACCAACAGTGCACTAGGGTTCCCTTTCCTCCACAACCTCTCCAGCATTTGTTGTTTGTTGCTTTGTTTATGATGGCCATTCTGACTGGTGTGAAGTGGTATCTCATTGTGGTTTTAATTTGCATCTCTCTGATAACTAGTGATACTGAACATCTTTTCATATGTCTCTGGACCCTCTGTATGTCCTCCTTGGAGAAGTGTCTGTTCAAGTCCTTTGCCCATTTTTTAATTGGGTTGCTTGTCTTCTTAGAGTGGAGTCATGTGAGTTCTTTACATATTTTGGAGATCAAACCCTTGTCTAAAATATCATTGGCAAATATGTTTTCTCATATGGTTGGTTCTCTTTTCATTTTAATACTGTTTTCTTTAGCTGTGCAGAAGCTTTTTATTTTGATAAGATCCCATTTGTTTATTCTTTCCTTTATGTCCCTTGTTCTAGGGGATGTATCAGTGAAAATATTGCTGTGTGAACTATCTGAGATTTTCCTGCCTACGTTCTCCTCTAGGACTTCAATGGTGTCACAACTTATATTTAAATATTTTATCCACCTTGAGTTTATTTTTGTGTATGGTGCAAGTTGGCAGTCAAGTTATATTTTTTTGCACATAGCTGTCCAGCTCTCCCAAAACCATTTGTTGAAGAGGCTATTTTTACTCCATTTAATGCTGCTGCTCCCTTTGGCTAACCCCTATCCTTCACAGACCATTCCAAAAAATCCAGAAAGATGGAAGACTCCTTTTACCATCTCAAAGTCTTCACCAATCCTGTCTTCTGTATAGAGATTGCTCTTTTCTCCTTTCCTTGTTTGGATTTCTCCTGTTCATTCTTCAGAACTGAGCTCAAGTTTCTATTCCTTCCTTCCCTAACCCTTCAGAATGATTTAGACATCTTCATATCATCACCATTGCATTCTGTATAATCTTGGTATAATTATTACTAGATTCTGTGATTAGAATAGACACTATATTAAACTCCCAGATAATTATAATCTAAGGGAGAATGCAGGGGAAAAGATAAGCAATTGCACAACTGTATGTGAAGTTCAGTAGGAGTAATTATAGAACTTAACATGCAATGTTTGCCCTCTTTAGTCTCTACTTCTACTTCCCCTGCTGGCTGCCATACAAAATCAAATCCAAGCACAGCTCAGTGGGAATGTGTTGGCCTGCTAAGGGTGGGGAGGAACTCTACACTAGTCAAGCTGCAAGATGGGAATAATATGAACTGGCAAGAGTCAGGAGCATGTGTCTAAGGCCCAGTGTAAGATGGAGGGTCAGAAGGCAAGCTTCTGTAAGTAGAGGAGTAATTGGAGGGGATGAGGCAAAGACAGTAACAGCAGGCACCTCTTCCAATCAAGAAGAGAGTAATATGCTGGTAACTTGAAGAAGTAGTTGGGGTTGAGAAAGTTTTTCTTTTGTCATGCTAGATGTTTGTTTAAGATAGGAAAGACATAAGTATGCTTAATTTTTGATGGAAAGAGAGAGAGAGGCAGAACATACAGAAAAGGATGACGGAAGGTAATGAAAGTTTATGTAGATGCAAGAAAGGACAAGGATCAAAGTCTTAAGTGAAAGTCGAGCCTTAACTTTATTTTAGTGTATGATGTGATGTACAAATCTGACTTAATGTTTTGCAACTGGTCAGTCATTCATTTCAATGCTATTCTTAACTAGTTTACTCTTTCCCCATTTACATAAATTGCTACTTTTATCACAAACTAAATCCTCATATATTTATAAGCCTGTTTTTAGACTCTTCTATTTCATAATCTCTTTATTTCTCATTGAATATTAAATTCATAAAAATTATTGTAGTTTTGTGTGACATTTTTAATGTTTTTAAATATATTTTATTCATTATACTATTACAGTTGTCCCATTTTTCCCCTTATCCCCCTCCACCCTGCACACCCCCTCCCACTCACATGCCCCTCCTTTAGTTCACGTCCATGGGTTGTACATATAAGTTCTTTGGCTTTTACATTTCCTATACTATTCTTAACCTTCCCCTGTCTATTTTCTACATACCATTTATGCTACTTATTCTCTGTACCTTTTCCCCTCTCTACCCATCCCACTCCCCCACTGATAACCCTCTGTGTGATCTCCAGTTCTGTGATTCTGTTCCTGTTCTAGGTTTTTGCTTAGTTTGTTTTTGTTTTGGGGGGGGTGGGGTTTAGGTTCAGTTGTTAATAGCTGTGAGTTTCTTGTCATTTTAGGGTTCATATTTTTTATTTTCTTAGATAAGTCGCTTTAACATTTCATATAATAAGGGCTGGATGATGATAAAATCCTTTAACTTGACCTTATCTGAAAAGCACTTTATTTGCCCTTCCATTTGAAATGATAGCTTTGCTGGATTGAGTAATCTCGGATGTAGGTCCTTGCCTTTCTTGACTTTGAATACTTCTTTCCAGTCCCTTCTTTCCTGTAAGGGAAAGGTTTCTTTTGAGAAGTCAGCTGATAGTCTAATGGGACTCCTTTGTAGGTAACAGTCTTCTTTTCTCTTGCTGCTTTTAGGATTCCCTCCTTATCTTTAATCTTGGCTAATGTAATTATGATGTGCCTTGGTGCATTCCTCCTTGGGTTCAATTTCTTTGGGACTCTCTGAGCTTCCTGGACTTCCTGAAAGTCTATTTTCTTTGTCAGATTAGAGAAGTTCTTCATTATTTGTGTAAATAAGTTTTTACTTTCTTGGTCTTCCTCTTCTCCTTCTGGCACCCCTATGATTCAGATGTTGGAATGTTTAAAGATATCCTGGAGATTCCTATGCCTCTCCTCATTTTTTTGAGTTCTTGTTTCTTTATTCTGTTCTGGTTGAATGCTCCAAACCATTGATTTCAGTCCTGGTTTACTTCCCATCACTGTTGGTTCCCTGTAGATTTTTCTTTATTTCACAGAATGTGACCTTCATTGCTGCCCAGGTTTTTTTATGTTATTGAAGTACCCAGTGAGTTCACAGAGCATCCTGATAGCCAGTATTGTGAACTGTGTATCTGATAGGTTGGCTATCTCTTTGTCAGTTGTATTTTTTCTGGAGCTTTGACCTATTCATTCATTTGGGTCATTTTTTTTTTTTTTTTTTTCTCAGCGTGCCTGTTACATAGTAAGGGACAGAGCCTTAGGTGTTCACTAGGGCGGGGCAATCCACGTGGCTGAGTTGTGACACTGTGGGGAAAGGGTCCAAGAGGGAATAGTGCCACTTGCTCCGCTCCCTGCCAGTTTTCAGCCACTTCCCCTGCTACCTAAAATCAAATTCGGCCCTTCTGGTGCTGATTCCTGGGTGGGTGGGTTTGTGTACATTCTAACACCCTGTGGGTCTCTGAAATGAGCTCTCCTGTGAGGCTGGGAGTTTTTCCTGCTGCCTCCTCAACACCCCCAGGAGTTTTTGGTCAGAGACTTTGAGACTTTATATCTCTGCCCTGGAACCCTAGGTCGTGAGGTCTATCTTACTCCCCAGTTGTTCCTCCTGGTTTATATGCATGTGAATGTGGGACCACCCAGTCCACAATCCACTGCCTTTCCTGATCAGCCAGCCACTGCCCATCTCTGCCCCTCCTACCAGTCTGGATGAATATTTCTTCTTTAACTCCTAAATTGTCTGACTTCTATACACTTTGGTTATCTGTCAGTTCTGATTGATTTTTGTTTTTAAATTTGTTGGCCTGTTTTGGTTGTGCAAGGAGGCATAGTGTGTCTACCTATGCCTCCATCTTGTCCAGAAGTCCCAGTTTTATGTGACATTTTGATAACTAGCAGAACAAAACTTTCATCTTCATTTTCTATTTTTTCTTAATTTTTTTTATTTTAAAATTTATTTCAAACATATCACATGCTTACCTTGTAGGCTTATTTCCAGGATGATTTATTTTTGTGTCATTATTCAGAATTTTTTCATTATATTTTCAAATATTTGTTTGTTGAGATGGGGGCACTACACACTTTATTATATTGATCTTTTATTGACCCCTTTTTGGAATGGTTATGAAATTTTTGCATTTGTTCATTTTCTGTAATTTTTTTTTCAGATAGCAATTTTTATCTTTTCAGTACTTTGTGTTTAATTTTTTTGTTAACCTTAATAGCCAGAACTTTCTATTCACACTGAATAGAAAGGTGTGAAGGACATCAAAGTACAGGAAGTTTTGAAGGGAATGCCATTGGAATCAACACCTCTGTGGGGGTGGGAAGGTGGGAAAGAGCAGGTAACAAGATTGGGCAGACAGAGAAAGTGGGTTGTTATGCAATTACAGTAAAATTCTTAACCCACATGGAGTCCTAAAGCTTAGATGATCCATGAGAGTTTTGGCAGGGGACTCCAGATGTCCAGCCACTAGATGCTGGTTATCCTTGAAGGGGGCATGGCCTTAGGTCAAGTAAGTCACATTAAAAGGTGCAATTCCTGAAGAGGGCCAAGGGCTGTTGACTAGGCAGCACTCCCTCACCCTTCCAGGCAGCTGAGGAAGTACTTGTGCCAGTCATGAAGGGGCTCTGGGGAGCATGCTGTAGCATCCACTACACTTCTGACAGGGAAGATAAGGACATTTTTGCATTTATATATCCTATATCTGCTTGTCAATTTAGAGGGTACACTGCAGAATTTTTGATTTGGTCTTTTATAGAGAAATATTATTTTTGTTAGGCGGCTTGCATTTCAATAATTACAACTTTAATGTTCTTTTCTGTAATCACATTGTGCTTTAGCATTAATTTTATATTTCAATGGATTATGTATTTATAACTGGGTCTTTTACACAGTGACATTTATGTATATGTGCTTGTGTGTGCTTTAGACTATATGAGTTATATATTTCTTAGATACCTGCTCATTACAGAATGTCTTTCTGATGGCTTTAAATTAATATCACATTTTAGAGGCATGTGGGTGATGTCCTCACAGTGGCCAGTTTCAGAGGAGGTGATAAATATGACGAGATGTGGCAAAAGTGGTATCTTGGCCAACAAACAAAACTGCTTTGATGACTTTCAGTGTGCTGCTAAATATCTTTTCAAGGAAGGTTACATGTCTTCCAAGAGGCTTACTATTAATGGAGGTTCAAATGGAGGCCTCTTCGTGGCTACTTGTGAAAACAGCATCCTGACATCTTTGGTTTTGTTATTGCTGATGTTGGAGGAATGAATATTCTAAAGTCCCATAACTATACCCTCAGTCAAGCTGGACCACTGATTATGGGTGCTCAGTCAGCAAATACCACTTTGGCTTATCATATCAAAAGGTGACTTCTCCACTCCTCCTCAAACTTTCTCACCATTGGCCAAATGTAGTTTCTTTCTGTTGGAGCCAAGGAGAGGTCAGCAGCCCATCCCAGGTGCACAGGCAGGGAAGCAGGCCCAGAGAGGATTCACAATCTTCCTAACACTGCCAAACAAAGCCTTGAATAAAGGTTTTATAGATATTAAAGGGGCAGAAAGCTGCTCTACATTGGATTTCAAGTTCTTCAACAAAAAAAAGACTTGCACTTATTATACCCACAATCACTGATTTAAAAAGACAATAGTCCACTTTGTAGCAGTGAAAAATATTCTGTTACATAACATGAAGTAACCAGAGGCAGACGACATCCAGTAGCTGTCTGTGCTTCTCCTCACTGCTGACCACCATGGGATGACCCTGTGGTACCCCCACTTCACTCCCTGAAGTTCATTGCCCCCCTTCAGTACATCATGAGCTGTAGCCAGAAGCAAAACAACTCCCTGCTTATCCATGTGGACACCAACATGGTCCACGGAGGCCAGGCAGCCCATGGCTAGAGTGATAGGAAAAGTCTGAAATTTGTTTGTGTTCATAGTGGTGCCTGGAAATCGACTGGATTCAGTAAATGGAATTTCCCACTGCCTCCTGAGAGCCACAGAAAACCTCAAGGGCTTTCACACTGTTAAAACAGAGAAGCCACTGGGCATAATGAATGCTTCCCCACATGAACTCCATTCCTGCACTCACAGACTGCAGTTGAACAGAGCTGCTACAGGGATAATTTTATCTTTTCTAGCCTTCTCCTTTTCAGCAAGCCCTTGGTGGATTTTGCCTGTTTGTTTTTTTCACCCTGTGCAAACAAAATTTTTTACTGTTGTTTGTTTGTGTGTTTTGTTTTGTTTTTAATTCTGAATGACAGCCAACATTGTGAATATCAGATTGCTGAATTAAGAGTCATAGCCAGGCTTGTTTGCCCTGGCTGGCGTAGCTCAGTGGATTGAGCGCGGGCTGGGAACCAAAGTGTCCCAGGTTCTATTCCCAGCCAGGGTACATTCCTGGGTTGCAGGCCATAACCCCCAGCAACCACACATTGATGTTTCTCTCTATCTCTCTGCTTCTATCTCTATCTCCCTCCTTTCCCTCTCTAAAAATAAATAAATAAAATCTTTAAAAAAAAAAAGAGTCATAGCCAGGCTTGCTTCATATATAACACCTCAGGGAAATTTGCTCCTATAACCATGACCAGTCTGTCTCTGAATACCTGTGAACACTGCTCTCATGAAAAAGACTGCTTCATAACAACAATATATATTACTTAAGAAAAAAATGAATACTGCATTTTTATGAAACAAAGTTTTCCCTCACAGCTCAGCAGAGAGCACTTCATTGATATCTGGTATAAACTGCTGCTGAGAAGCTATCTAAGGCCAGGGGAGTCATGAAAATGTGCAAGTAATCAACATTGTTAAATTTAATATTGTAATATTTAAATGATAAATATTTTATGGTTATTTAAAAAAGGCTTTTTATAATATCTGAATGGAACTGAAGTGTATGAAATAAAAAACCTAAGTTTCCCTTTCTCCCTTTCCTGCCTCACACCCAGCTTACCAGTCAGATGTACCCAGTTACCTGTTTAATGCATATCTCTCTGAATTCCTTTTTTAATTTTACAAGATGTGATTATAAGCATACATATCATGTTGCATTTTGCTTTATTCATTCAATAATCTATCACAGATATTCTTTCCTTTCAATATACATTTTCTCTTTACATAAAGAGGATTAAATTGCATTTAATTTAATCTGTGTTTATTATCTTTGTGATTTCTTTTTTCTAAGCATTTCTAAATGTTTCAACAGAACTGAAAATGTGTTTAGATATTGCAGCAATGTGGGACATTTAATTTACTGAAAACAAATAACATTACTTTCTCATATCCCAAAATCATAACTTAAAATAAGGATTCATGAAAAAATTGAAAAAACAATATAGTGTTTGAAAGTCTGGTTCTGTGCTAACGTGATTATCTGATTATCTTCAGCTTCCTATACCAGTGACAGCTTCAATATCCCTGTTTAGTTTCATTTTGTAAAAGCAAATCTTTTATACCAGGAATTTTCTGTTTCAATGCCTTATTTTAAAATGGTGTCTATACAAATGCAGACCTGGTAGAAGTCAGACAAGATAACTACAATCTTAATAACTTGTTTCTTTACACTTGCTGAACTCTCATTTTTAACACAATGTGTCTTGTGTAACTGCTGTTTTCCTCTGTGGTTCTACCTTTACCATTATTTATTTCTCTGTCCCTGAATTTTTTTTCTTATTTTAACTTTCATCAGTGCATTTGCCTAATGAATGTGAGACTTTCTTCTAAGTAGAACAGATTTCGGTCTTCTTCGCGCTCTTGTCTTTTCAATTTTCCATGCCTGATTCTGTGCAAACCTCTATTTTACCAACACCACGTGGCCCTGCTTGTGATCTTTGTATTTGCTTTCAAAGCCTACACTTTATATTGGTCACTTGCACATACAATGCTAGTTTTTATATGCCTGTGTGGATTCTACATTTGGGAGCACTGACTTCCATTGTGGGTCACATTACTTTTGGGCCTTGCTAAGCATCTGATCACATCTAGAATGTTAGTCACACTGAGCAGTCTGGTCTCATCCGGCTTGCTTCAAGCTTCAATATGTTTTCTCTTTTAGCTATCTTTCTTTTTCTTTTTCCTAGTAGGATCCCACAGACCCTACTAACCCATCCATAATTTGAATATGGTCAGTGATTAACTGCCTTCCACGGTTTCTGACAAACTACTAAAATGTATGTGCACATCTGTGCTCCCTTTGGTGTTGGCAGTTGAAAACAATTTTGCCTCTTTTAGCTTCCCACCCCCACTATTTGCTCCTATAATCATGACCAGTCTGTCTCTACATAGCTGTGAGGACTGTTTTCACAAAAAAGACTGCTTCACAACAACAATAAATATTACTTAAGGAAAAAAATGAATATGGCATTTTTGTGAAACAAAGTTTTCCCTCACAGCTCAGCAGATAGCACTTCATTGATAACAGTTCATCCTCACCCCACCCCGACACTGCACCCACCTATTATAACAGCAAGAAGCCTGCATACATTTTCCAGAACCTCTACCAGGAGTTTCCAGTTTAGATTCCACTAACCAGGAACATCTGTTTCAGGTTTGGAGAAAATAAAAGCAGCAGAAATCATTTTATTGTTCTATGGGCAACAGAAGGTACATGTATGGGTTTCCACAGAAACTTTGCAGCACCCTTTGGGTATTTTCTGTAAATCATCCAGTTATGGGAACTGGAAACTTGCAACAATGGAAATTCTTGGACCTGCTCCAGACCTACACATTCAGTAGGTATGGAGAGCAGGACCAGTAAAATGGCATTGATCAGTCAAAATAGCATGAAGTGTATATAAAACAAAGGGGAGTCACTCATGTCAACCAGGATGGCTGCCAGTCAGCATGACACTTTGGTTCAAAAAGGAAACTAGGTACCTATATCAGAGCAAACATCTAGCAAGGGGACACACCTAAGATATCTACACGTGTGATCAGAACAGCCATGTCTACAGAGCAACACCACCCATAGATAAGATCCTGGCAATTTCCCACTTGCCATCAGGGATGCCAAGGCACTTATCGAAAGACCCAGAAGGGTGGAGTACACCACTTTCAAGTTATAACTGAGGCAGGCTCCAGATCACTGCTGAGGTGCTGAGCTCTACACACCAGAGTGCTGCTCCTCCGTTACCACGCTGATCTCCATTGGCATCAACAGCCAGAGGCTCTGCCCTGCTGGATTGAGGACTTCATCTGACCTGCTGCCCACCTGGCTCCAGAGATCCTTCCTTGCAAGAAGGTAACAACTCCTTGCTCACCACACTCTCTCCTGGACCTGCAGACTGAGACTCTGGGACTCGGGTTCATTATTTCCCATTGATTGCTCTGTGTGTGTGTTATATTTCTCTTAGGTTATTAGAGTATGAGTAGGATATCAATGTATGTTGATGTTCTACTTTGAGTGAGCCTGCATTCAATAAAAGCTGAGTGAACAGCATAGTTACATGTGTGACTCGTCTATTCCTTGGTCCCAGGACGCTCAGCAGATAGCTGGCCAAGCAGTTGCCTGGTTGATTTACAGGAAAGATTCTATCATGAACAGGAGGTAAGTGTTCTACTGAGTCCTCACATGCATTCTATGTATTAAAGTTGAGAACCCCTGAAGCCTATTTTAATACAACACATCATAGCCAAGTTTTCAGACTGGTTGAGCTATCAGAATTAGCAGGAGTGATTCTGAAAACTACTGATTCCCAGGTCCCACAGCATACCTTCTAGTAAATACGACTCTCCAGGGAAAAGTCCTGTGAATCTGATTCTTACAAGTATCCCCAAGTGATCTCGTCCTCGTCCTACTGTGGTCCCACCTGTCCTCCAAGGCAACAGGAAAGGAGCTCTGTGGGAGAGCCAAAGGCACAGGAGATCCACCTGAGGTGCAGCCCCAGGCCTCAGCTCACCCTTGGGGTGGGAGTGTTTCCTGCCTGGGGCAATGCCTCTTATCCATGCCCGCAACTAAAAGCCAAATCAAATGGGTTTTTCCCCCCCAAAATGAAGCCTCAGCTGGGTCTGCCAAAAAACAAAAACAAAAAACAGAAGTATCCCCAACTGATTCTGATTGTTTGTCAAGTGTGGGAAGTCAGTCAAGTATTGCTCTACAGTCTCTTCAGTTTCTTGTTTAAATAGCATTCCTTTATATTGCAAAGCAAGGAAAATATATTACATATATTTTAAGTAAAAAGCTGTGACTTATTTGGAAAAGTGTGCTCACTCAGCATAAAATCGCTTTCTAAAACTTTTGCATTCTACACTTCTCTATTTCTCAGTACTAAACAAGAGTGACTTGCATCACAATCACAGTGATTTCATCGCAATCTATTGAAACTGCAAATACCTGGGTTTCATTCGGACCTACTGAATTGGATCTCTAGGTGTGGAAATCATTTAACAAATACACCAGCACACAAAAACTTGAAAGCTACCAAGCAATTTTTCCCTAGTTTATACTATCCATACCAGAATGTACCACCAGATGTGCTATCGACACTACAAGAACAAAAATGGTAAAGGGACAACTACGAAGAGTACTACATCAGCTCTAGGATTCATTTTCGTCAAGAGTAAATAAAGGTGTAGAAGTAGATTATCTCTAATTCCTCTTCCTGTTATAAAGTGCTATAATAAAATTGTGCATTTATCAACCTGTACACATAGCCACTTCCAAGAACTGTAAATAATTTTATATGCTTTTCCTTGGACCTCCTCTTCACCATGTTATTTATTGAATTGTCTAGAGGCAACTATTTCAATTTTATCACACATGTTGGTACAAAAAAGGAGGGGAGGGAAGAGATAGAGTGCAGTAAATATTTTGTCCATACTTTATTTCTTACAAATTTGTTCTTTTTTGCTCAAAATATTCAAAATAATAATCAAATTCTTGGACAACCTTACAACAGAATTAGATTTTACTTCAAAATAAAAATATGAAATGTTTAAAGAAAACATAAAAAATAAATAATATCCCAAAACATTTAATTTTATCTCAATACCTAATTTTAGCCATAAATATTCCTTGTAAAAGTATGGTCTATATTGATATTCTATTAATGGCTAACATGATTACATGCTTAGTCATTCATGCTTTTTATAATTGTTTTGAGTTAAAATGTGTTCTAAGGTTATGAATATGTAATAATAAAAACAATCTATATACTTTCTTGTGAAATAATTTGCATACATTACGGTATAAGTTTAAGGTGAATAGCATGATGGTTTGATTTACATATATTGTGAAATGATTACCATAATAGGTTCAACTAATATCCACCTATCTCTTCTCATACAGATACAATAAAAAGAAAAGAGACAAAAAAAGGATGCAGGAATCTTTTCAAGTAAGCATCTTCATTTCCTTTGGATATACATGTTCCCAGAAGTCAAATTTCTGGATCATATGGTAGTTCAATTATTAATTTGTTGAGGATCCTCCATACTGTCACCATCATGGCCATACCAGTTCACAGTCCCATGAATGGCACACACAATATCCCTTTTTTCCACATCCACATCAGCATTTGTTCTCTCTTGTCTTTTTTATGATGGCATTCCAACAGGATAAGGTGATATCTCATGGTTTAAATTAGAACTTTCCTACTGACTAGTGATGTTCATCACCTTTTTATGGACCTGTTGGCCATTCTCATATCTTCTTTGGAGAAATGTCTATGCAGGTTCTTTGCTGATTTTCTAACTTGGTTATTTGTTTTATTTTGTTGGGGTTTATATGTGTGCATGCTGGTGAGTTTTACAAATTCTGATTTGAGAGGTAATGATATTACTTCTTTAAGTGTTTGGTAAAATTCATCAGTGACACCATCTGTTTCTGGACTTTGTTGCTGTTGGGAGATTTATAATTATTAATTCAATCTCTTTACTAGTAATTGGTTTATTCAGATTTTCTATTTCTTCCTATTCAATGTTGGTAAATTGTATGTTTCTAATATTTTTTTCCATTTCTTCTAGATTGCCCAGTTTGTTGGCATATAGTTGTTCATAGTAGCCTATTATGATCATTTAAAATTGTGTGGTATCAATTGTAATGTCCCCTTTTTCATTTGCATGTGTTCATTTGGGTTCTTTCTCCTTTTCCCTTGGTTAGTCTAGCTCATGGTTTGTCAATTTCATTTATCTTCTCAATGAACCAACTCTTAATTTGGTTAATTTTGATGTTATTTTCTGGTTTTTATTTTATTTGTTTCTTCTCTAGTATTTATTGTTTTCTTCTGTTAACTTTCATTCCAGTTTGTTGTTCTTTCTTTAGTCTTAAAGGCATAAAGTTAGGATGTTTATTTGGGATTTTTTTTTTTTTGCTTCTTAATGTAGATGTTTATTACTATGATCTTACTTTTTGCTGCATCCCACAAGTTCAGGTATGATGTTTTTCCATTTTCATTTGTCTCAAGAAGCATTTTTATTCCTCTTTAATTTCTTCTTTGATCCATTGAATGTTGAGAAGGGTGTTTCATTTCAATGTTTGTAAATTTCCTACTTTTCCTCTTGTGATTGATGTCAGGTTTCATGCCATCATGGTCAAGGAAGATTTTTGGTATGATTTCCATCTTCTTGAATTTGCTGACTTGTTTCGTAGTTTAATATAAGATGTAGCCTGGAAAATGTTCCATATGAACTTGAAAAGAATGTGTATTCTGTTGTTGATGAATAGAATAATTTTTACATGTCTGCTAGGTTTCTTTGATCTATACAGTGTTTTCAAATGTTTTCTTACTGAGTCTTTGTTTAGATCATCTATCTGTTGACTGGGGTATTGAAGTCTCCTGCTATTATTGTATTACTGTTTATTTCTCCATTTCTCTCCATTCATTTTTGCTTTGGGTGCATAAGTATTCATAATTGTTACATCTTTTTGATGGATTGACACATCTATTATTTATAACAACCTTCTTTGGCTCTTTTGACCATTTTTAGTTTAAAATCTATTTTCTCTGATATAAGTATGTCTACCCCTGCTTTTTGGGGGGTGTTTCAAATTTACTTGAAATGCCTTTTCCCAGTTTTTCACTTTCAGTCTATATGTGTCTTTAAGGTGGGCAGCATATTGTTGGATCTTTCTTTTATCCATTCAGCCAGTCTTAGTATTTTAACTGAGGAATTTATTCCATTTAAATTTAAAGTACTTATTAATAGGTAAGCATTTACTCTTGCCATTTTGTTGATTTTTTTTCTGATTGTTTTGTAGATCCATTGCTTTTTTTGTTTCTTATCTTACTGTCTTTGAGTGTGTGTGTGTCCTGATACCTTTTGGTAGCAGTGTGCTTGACTTCTTTATTATGTTTTTTTGTGTAATTGCTATGGGATTTCCCCTCCTGGTTACCAGGAGGCTTACATAAAATATCCTAAACTTATAACACCCTATGTTAAAGTGGTAATAATCTAACTTTAATAGAATTTGTAAACATTATACTCTTCTTACCCTCACATTTTCAGTTATGGCTATTATAATTTACCTGTTTCTTCTATTGTGTAACTATTAAAAATTATTGTAGCTATGAATATTTAATACATCTGTCTTTTCTTATAACTTTTCAATTTGAGTTGTAATTGAATTATGTACCACTACTACCATATTGAAAAATATAACTATGACTATATATTTATAATTACAGTACTGTTTCCAGAACCTTTTTGTTTGTTTTTATTTGTTAGTTTTTAAGATGTCAGTTAGTGTTCTTTTACTTCTGCTCAAAGAACTCTTTTTAACACTTCTTTTTAGGCAGATCTGGTGGTAATAAACTCCTCAGCTTTTATTTCTTTAGGAAAGTCTTTATTCTTAATATCTGAAGGACAGCTTCACTAGGTATAAAATTCTTGGTTGACGTTTTCTTTCAGTATTTTGAAAATGTTATTCCAATCTTTTCTGGCCCAGAGAGTTTCTGTTGAGATATCTTCTAACAGGCTTTTAGGGGTTCCTTTGTATGTAACTCTTTTCCTTTTTCTTACTGCACTTAAATTTCTTACTTTCCTTTGACTTTTGACAATTTAATTATAACGTATCTTGGTGTAACTCTATATGGGTTCAACCTATCTGAGGTTCTTTGTTTTCCATGGATCTGGGTATCCATTTCTCTACCCACTTTCAGGATATATTCAGCCATTATTGCTTCAAATATACTTTCTGTCCTTTTCTTTTTCTCTTCTAATTCTGGAATTCCCATAATATAAATATTTTTTCTTTTTAATGTGTTCTATAATCCCCATAGGCCTTCTTTGCTCCTTTTTATCCTTTTTGCTCCTTTGGAGAATTTCAAATGTTTTACTGCCAGGGTGTTGTTTATTTATTCTTTATGTTTGAGTCTACTATTGTAAGTCTTTACTGAATTCTTTATTTCAGTTATTGTGTTTTTCAACTATAAGATTTCTGTTGATTTTTTAAAACTTTGAAGAAAAATAAGCCTTTATTTTCTTGTTTCACAAATAAAGCTGACTGAGCTGGTTGCTTTTTGGTGCTTAGTCAAATAAATCAAATCCTGTATCCTCATCTGACTTCTCTGACTCTTCCTTTGGTTCAACTTGGCTGGGGATGCAGCAGCAGCAGGACTGGTAGTGGTGGTAGCCACGGTACAGCAGGCAAAAAAGCAGATGGGTTAGCAAAGAAGGCCTTGACCTTTTCAGCAAGTGGGAAGGTGTAATCAGTCTCCACAGACAAAGCCATGATTCATTTGTACCCAGTGATGATAGAAGATGGTACTGATGCAAAAGTTTGGTAACCAATCTGCAGACAAACACTGGCAACTTTGAGGATGCCCTCCAGGAAGTGGGAATGCTGTTTTCTCTGTAATGTCAAGCACATCTTGGTTGTAGATGCTGCCATTGTCAAACAATTGCTGGATGATCGGTCCAAAGAAGAAGGGAGAGAGATTCAGCATGTTCAGCAGTATGGCCTTGCTGGCTCTCATTTTCTCTCTAATCTTAAGCAGGTACACATCACTCAGAATTTCAATAGTGCTCCCGGAGATTTTCATCGTAATGCGTAAAGCCTGGAAGAAAGAGGTCTTTTCTGGCCCCAGATCAGTGTTCTGGGCTGGTACTGTGACTTCACACATGGCAATGGCATCAGCACAGGTGGCAGCTGGCACCTTCTTGGCCAGCATCATGTCCCTGATCTCAGTGAGGTCCTCCTTGGTGAGCACAAAACCCATATTCTCCCAGATATGAGGCAACAGTTTCTCCAGAGCTGTGTTTTTTCCAGATGCTCTCAGAAGGACTTGCACATTATGGTATAGTTGCCCATTAGCACCACAGCCTTCCCACAAAAGGACATGTGCATCTGCTGCATCTGCTTGGAGCCCACTTTGCTCCCACAATGAAGCATTTTGGATAATCATGTAGAAGCTGGATTATGTTAAGGAAGTAGCTGGACTCCCAGGCCCCCCTGTTTCCCTTGCCTATCATGGTGGTGCCTCAGGGATTACCATGCAGTGTTTAAAGATGTTACTCTCACAAGGGTGCCTGACAAGAGCAGTTTTTTTCTTGATGATTGCTATTCCTTGTTGAACTTTTTATTTTGTTGTTTATGTTTGTGCATTGTTTTCCTAATTTTGTTTGCTTATCTGCATATTCCTGTATATCAATGTGACACATAACATTTTGGTCAACAAAAGACAATATATATGTCTGGTACACCATATAGGCTAGATGTTTAGTAGGCTATAACATCTAGATTTGCATAAGTATACTCTAGGATGTTTACACACATGATACATCAGAATGTGTCCCCATTATTAAATGGTACATGACTGTAGTTCACTAAACATTCTTAAGAGAATTATTCTGAAATTCTGTCTCAAGGTTCATAGGTATTTATTTCTTTAGGGTCATATGGGAGTTTTATTTGGTCCCTTTGGTGGTGTTATAGTTACCTGATTTTTCATGATCCTTGATTTCTTATATTGGTATCCGTATATTTGAGCAATCTTGCTCCTCTTCTCAACTTAAGAAGTTCACTTTGGCCAGGATAGTCTTCACCAGTCAACACAGTTGGGTTTCTGGTTGTGTTTGCTGATTATTTCTGTGAGCCCGTGGGATCTGCTACTATTGTCTATTTTGGGGCAAAGTAACTGTTCATGCTCTGAGGATGGGGATGGGGGTGGGGGAAGAGATGTGCCTCTGGCTGAGAGCAGCTCAGTCAGTCAGGGAACTGGCTTGGTTCCCTACCCAAGTGAGGCTGTAGAGTGGGCTCCCCAGTTTCCTGGTTTCTCTGTTCAAGCTTTTTAGGTGGTTAGGACTGAGAACTATTTAGTAGTAGATGGAACTATGAATTAGCTTCTCTACCCTGGCAGGGTGAGAGAACAGGACCCAGTTTCCTGTGCAGTTTATTATTTGGGGACACAAATCAGCCTAGAGTGTGCACTGAATTCCCACTGGTTTTTCTCTGCAGATGGGGAAGCCATGGTCTGTGCTCTGTTCGAGTGACATTAGAGCTGTTAAATGGGCTATGCAGCTTCCTGTGTACTCTGGTTAGGTCAGATAGGCTAAAGGCCACATTCACCACCAGGTAGATTTACTACCTGGGCACAGTGAGAGAAGCTAGTCTAAAGCCCATAAAGTTCTTTGTTGTCATAACTCAAGCCAATTGGCACCCCACATTCCCTAAACAAACATGGCCAGTGGATTTGCTCTGTAAATATAGTCTCAGCCAATTCACCTCTCAGCTTGAGTGCCTATGGGCTACACAATTTCCACAAGTTGTCTCCAGCCATTCTGGTCAGATAGGGCCTGAAGACACTCTTCACAGCAGGTAGAGTTATGTCTCAACTACCATGTCTGGACAAAAGGAGCAGAAGTTGCTCCAGTCTACTGTCAATATCCCAAAAAGGCTCTCCAGTCAAGAGCATCTGCGAACAACTACCCTTGGCCTTAGCTATGAATTAACCTCCCTATCTGTTTAGTAACAGAGGAATGTTCCACACAATTGCTGGCTTTGTTCTAAGGGTGATCAGTTCTGCCTGTCCCCCTTTTGGCTCCAGTGCTACTGGGCTGCACTGCTTTCAAGAGTCATTGCTGGCCTTTCTGGTCAGATAAAGCCTGCAGACACTTCATAGTGGGTGGGGCTGAGATTCATCTGCTTGCTTGGGCATGAGAAATCTGGATTTAGGGCCAGCAAAACTCCTCATTTGAGGATTCGAAATATATCAGCACCCCACTGAACTCCTTGGTCAGAGTTTCCCTCCTGGACCTAACTTGGTTCTGCAGATGAGCAAAGACACCAGCTGAGATTACTACCTGGGAACTGCACATATGAATGTGGTATACCAATATCTGGTAGCTTGTTGTTGCAAGCCCATCCCTTTTCTCTGTCAATCAGATTTCCAGTGGCTGAGCACAACAGATTTTGCTGGTATGGCTTCATTCCCCTTGGTATGAAACCAGAGTAGGGGCTCCTGCAAAGAAACACAGTGTTGGGAGGAGGTGCTGTTTGTACTTCTGGATTATTTCTCATTGGAGAAACTGAAGGCTCACGGGAGAACTGTCCCCATGATGCTGTGCTGGCCTGAGTAAGTGGCAATGCAATCACTGTGTAACACCTTCCCCTACCCTTCTAATGCAGTCTGTCTTGATTTCTGAGCTATAGTGAGTGCTTCAGTCTCACCCCCACGTTCTACGATCCTCACAGTGAAGTCTTGTTCTGGAATAGATGCTGTGTTTAAAAAAAAAAAAAAAAAAAAAAAAAACTCAACTGAGTAAATTTGGAGATCTAATTGACTTCCTTAAGCTATTCATGAATCAGAAAGCATTTCATCTAGCAACTTAAGGGTACTTCCAGCGGTTGTACAAAATGAAAGATTTTTATAGGAAGAAGGGTGGGGCAAGGGAGATATAAACAAAAGGAATAAAAAGGATTATTTGGGGATCAGAACGTATTTTCTTTGGAGGAAGGGAAGGATTTTTATCATGCATATTGTCTCTTCCATCTGTGGGGCATAGAGGCGGCTCATATGATATATCCCACAAGCACCAGTAAGGTGCTTGACCAGAAAATTCCAGACTGGTTGATTAACATTTTGTGTCTGGGAGAGGTTGAAACTGCAATTTGGTTAGGTATTAAATCTAGGTTTTCCATCATGGGCTTTTGTCATGCGTGATGCCATTTTGGATCTGTGGTTTTCTGTTTAATGGTTATTCTTGTGAGGCAGAGTGAAGTTAGGAACAACGTACAGTGCCATCTGAGTGGGATCATCTTGCCAATCTATGCACTTAAAGTGAAACTGAACCTATATTAAGAAGCATCTAAAACCATGCCTTTCATTGACATTTAGTAAATATTTCTTGAGTGGTGATTAGGTACTCCAAAATTACCTCTGACACAAATAATAATTTTTAAAACATCTTTTACTTGATTAAAATAATGAACAATAAACTTTTCTATGAGCTTAGAGAGACTTCAAGGGGCTTTTTTATTATTTTAATGTAGCTTTAAAATATTTTCATTGACTTAAAATGCTAAAATTACTTTGGATAAATTAAATGTTCTTAAGGGCATGGAAGTGAGAACTCTAGGGTTATGGAAACCATATTATTTCTTAGTAATAGAATTTTGGTACATGCAGGGACCAACTTATGCAAAAGAGTTTATTATGAAAAATTGGGGTAAAGGTAAAATCCAGCAACTACTTAAAATTAATTGAAAGTTCTCATATAGTTTTGTAAATTAATCAAGAATAAGTAAATTAAAAGTGTTGATTTATTTGGGTTTCCCTGTTAGTTTTTAAGATGCTCCCAAAAGGTAATTTAGGAGTCACCTTATTTCTGGAATATTCCAGTCTGGTAAAGTATTATGAGTTAAAGACAAGGAAAGGGCAAAGCTATGGCCATAGTCATGGCCCAATAAAGATAAGTCTACTTGCCTTCAGGGCTCAATTCAGGATCCATCTGTTTAGCCAGATTTTTTTCCTAATTGAGGAGAAGTTAGCTACTGCCTTAATTTCAAAATTGCATCATTTTATTTTGATTTACTTTTACATTCATACTTCCAGTGATGTTTGATATTGATATATTTTTAGAAATAAAAGTATACAATGATTATTATGTTTTTGGCCTTTAAGTAGATTTAATCTTCTTACTGCTAAAAATAATACTGGTGAAAACATGCCAAATTTATTTTAAAACATATATTTTTGTAAATTATTCAATATGAAAATTTCTTGCTACCTCTATAAGACTTTATTCACCAGTTGGTATAAGAAATGTTAATGTGCTAAGCAGAAAGAATAATATCAAGAACCTTGACATTGTGGAACTGATTTCTTTTAAAGAATGAAAGTTATTTAATATTTTTTAAAAAACACTAAATACCTGTCACAGGTTATATTTGATGTGATTAAACCATACACAATAAAGAAAAGGTAAATTTTATTTTAACAAGAACTTTGAAGAGATTTGTGTGCATTTGAGAAACACATTAGGCTTGACTATAAAATAAAATTCTCTTGGTATTATTTTCCTTAAAGAAAAGGGGCCTTTTGTAAAATAACCAAGGTTCCTAGAACTGAAAGAATAATAAAGACACACAAAGAATAATGAATTAGCATAGTCAGAGTAGGTTGTACTTGATTCTAACTCTGAGTTATGAGACAGCCACCCAAACCCAGTTACTGGGATTTGTCATGAGTTATAGACTGGTTTTAGACAGAAATGTAGATTTTACATACTGCTGCAGTGATTTTGGTGAAGATTTTCTGAATCATGAATAGTAGTTGAACCTTCAAATCATTATATACTCTCCTATTGTATATGCCTTATACAAAAACATGGGTGACCTTCCTTACTTGAACTCAGAATAAAAATTTTTTAAAGCAGAAGAATGAACACAAAGTATTTTGAGAATATTCTTCAAGTCTCTGTATTGACTTCTTACATCTATAATAAAATAAAAGCATACTGTAGTTTCTTAGTCATTGTTTCCATTTTGGTTTTTGCAGTATACAAGATGTGAAACTAAAAGGACTTCACATATCTAAATTAATAAAAGAATGAAATAAGAGAAGTTAATTCCTCCAGGAAAAAAAAAGTTCTCATTTCCAAAAGATTGCCTTAGGCTAATGGTTCTCAAAGTCTGGATCCTGGACCAGCGGCAGCATCACCTCAGTATTTGCTATAAATGTAGATTCTGAGGTCTTACTCCAATCTACTGAATCAGAAACTCTGAGAATGGAGCCTATCAATTTGAATATGAAAGATTCCCCTGCAATTCTGATGCCTAGTAAAGTTTAAGAACAAATACCATTGACTGTGGAACATAAAGTAACTAAGATAAAATAGATAGGTCAAGTTATGAACTATGAAGTTATAGCTACTTGTTCTGTAAGTCAACCACTTGTTACATCTCCGGCATAGACTAATGTGCAGTTATTCCTGTTGCCTTTTCTGTTGGTCCTGCTTTCTACCTTTTTTTGCGATCCCACCAGCTGAAGCTGCAGAGAGTCAAAGAGAGCAGCTGCCAGAGTATCTCACATTGAATTGCTTCAATTTGGGGAACTTTTATATTTAACTTAAAAATAGCCCTGTTATCCCTTGGGTTATTAAACAGACTCCACTACTGATCTGCTTACCCTGTATTATCTCCTTTTAATCGATTCTCCACATTTTAGTCAGCATTTTCTTTCTAAAGTATGTACTTGATCATGTCCAAACTCTTAAAAATGTCTTGCAAGTCTCCTTTAAGCTCCTGTTTCATATATCCACTATTTCTCTCCCCAAACTCTTTCTACACCAGCAATTCTCAACCTTTTTCATCTCATGGCATACATAAAACACTTACTAAAATTCTGCAGCACACAAAAAAGATTATATTTTTTGCCAAACTGACAAAAATAGGTATAATTTTTCTTCATTCACACTGGACAGCTATTGTTATGTTGTCTGTTGTCATTTTGTTTTGACAATCTAAGGGAAAAGAAGTCAGTGCCCCCAACTAAATAGTCAGGTACTGAACGTTTTAAAAATTCTCGCAGCACACCAGATGAAAACCCCTGTTTAATGTTGTAGCCATACTAAATGTTTAGTTTAGTATTAGTTTTAACATGGTGTGTTTCTCTCTCCTCCTGTCAGGAAAACACATATTATTTTCTCTACTTGGAACACTGCTCCCTGACAGATGGTCACCTCACTGTCACTCATTCATCCAAGTCTGTGACATGATTTTTTTAAAGAAAACTTACCTGATTATTCAAGCTTGAAATAACACACTCTAAAGTACCTTAGAATCTCCCTTATGACACTTTGTTAGTGGACTGGAAAATTAAAGATATTGTTTATATATTTGTTGTTAATTTTTCATTCATACATCTAGCCTACACATAATGTCTACAATGAACTTTTTTGAGAAAAAGAATGGGTAAATTGAAAACAACCTAAAGACAGAAAACATGGACAAATAGCAAGCTAAAAGTAAATAAATTATGAACCAAATGAAAAAAAGTAGTAAGGTAATATAGACTCAGGAATGAAAGTTTTACACTGAACGTGCTATGATAGACATAGGTCCCAGGTGATGGGCCTCCCAAGTAAGTGTGAACTCTCACACCACCCTGACACTCTAATCCACTTCTTTCTGTCTGGAGTGAAGTAACTGTCTTCTGGTAGAACATATCTGGGATGACATTGTCTTGTTAAAGGAAGTCCTTATCACTTAATGGGTCAGCATTTTCCATACTATGTTCCTCAGGCACTAGATTCACATGATTTCAACAGACATTTCATATAAAAGTAATTTATGGTCAATAAATTTGGAATGTACTAACTAAAATAAGTTAAGCAGCTTTCTTCAGTGCAGAATTCAGAATTTTTGTTATGTTAACCTAATTTATAAATCTCCAAAAATAAAAAAAATAGCCAGCATTTCTTTGGAATTTTGGGGGGAGGCATCTTGCAAAATTAATCATTAGTTTATCAAAACACTTTAAGTGAAATAAGCTAGGCAGTGAAAGACAAATACCATATGATCTCACCTTTAACAGGAACCTAAACAACAAAACAAACAAACAAGCAAAATATAACCAAAGACACTGAAATAGAGAACAGGCTGACAGTGTCTAGAGGGGAGAGGAGAGGGAACTTCAGGGGAATTTCAGGGGGAAGGGTTTTCAGGAACAAGTATAAAGGACACATGGACAAAAACTAGGGGGGTGGGGAATGGGAGGGAGGTGGGGAGGGCTGGGTCAGTGGACTGGGATGGGAGTAAAAGATAGAAAATTGTATTTGAACAACAATTAAAATAAAATTTAGCCCTGGATGATGTAGCTCAGTGGATTGAGCGTGGGCTGGGAACCAAAGTGTCCCAGGTTCGATTCCCAGCCAGGGTACATTCCTGGGTTGCAGGCCGTAACCCCCAGCAATTGCACATTGATATTTCTCTCTCTCTCTATCTCCTCCTTTCCCTCTCTAAAATAAATAAATAAATAAATAAATAAATAAATAAATAAATAAATAAATAAAATCTTTAAAAAAATAAATAAAATTTTAAAAAACACTTCAAGAAACATTTGTTTAAAAGTACCAGTAAATGTTTTACTCCAAGAAAGCTAAAGGAAAAGAAGAAAAGGTTTTGCAGAGAGATTTCCTCCATCTCTGAGGAAACTAATTAAACAGAATTATTTCTGAAATATTGAAACTTTGTGAGCTCAAAAAAAGAAAATCTGGATATAAAAAGTGACTGAGTCTTCAAGAGTATTTAAAAGGATTCATTAAATGTATACAATATGTAACACAGTGAGTAAAAGATCTTGATTGTATTGTAATTACACATGCTTGTTGAACTGTGTTGCATAGATGTTCTGAATTGTAGACTGCAGAGAAAGAGTATACCAGTATTGGCTGACAGAGACAAAGAAAACATAAAAATGCAGGAGGGACCTGAATGGACCCTGAGGGAAAATAATATGGACCTTTTTGGAGTCTTAGAACTTGGGGCTCAGATTACACTGAACAGTGGAATGAGGCACCATTCATCCCCACAGTTAGGCTTTGGGTGTCAGTGATGGCCTTAGTGTCACTTCTACTCTGTGTATGCATTTGTATTTAGGATTCTCCTATGAGAAAAGACACCAACATCTTGATCACTGAGATTTAAAGGCATAAAGCCTATTGACCAGAGTGGAAGTGAGCAGAGTTTGCTGTTCTCAAACTCAAGTTCCTCCAAAATAAACTCAACAAGGGAAGCTGGACTAGTGAACAACACGTAGTACCAAAATCTGACTTATCTGAGGAAAGTGACATGAGACACACTATGCACTTAATTCCGAGCTTCTTTAAGCAGACATTCTGATACTGAGGGAACATTTAGAAACTGACAGTTTGACAGGTTTGTACCATAAGAAAAAACTATTAAAGAACTCTTATACATGGGTCCATGGAAGTTTTTTGTCTAGGACCCCTAACTGGACTTATTTTAGAGGGGCCTGGTGGACACTCTGTGTGTATGTGTGTGTGAAAAGGTTTTCATCACTACTCTTTCTGTTGGGGAATTATTCTCTTCCATTCAGTGTGGTTCTGAGGGGGCCTGTCAATCACACATCTTCACCGTTGCCTTGGCCCACAGGGCTGGGCTCCAGATCTGCCCTAGCTCATCGGGATAACCTATCTCCCTAATCAATGAATGTGATAGTTCAATGGGTGGACATGCAACTCAAGCAGAACCTTTCTGAGTCTTTCATGAGATTAGACACTGGAAAAGAGAGAGACTCTCTTTCTTTTGGTTCACAAACTATAGAGATATGTATGTGAGGCTGAAAACCATCATCTTTCCTACCATCTGGAAAAGCTTGAATAAGAAAAAAGTTATCATATAGAGGGAAGCAAAGTCCAGAGACAGAGAAACTGAGCCAGACAACTTTGTTAGAGGCCTTGGATCAAAATTTGCTCAAAGTCTTCATCATACTTAGACTTCACAGTTATATGAGTCAAATACTTTATTTATTGACCTACCTTATTTGCTTACTAACCTCAGCAGCCTCAATTTGTGTTTGGTTTCTTTTAGAGAGAGTCTTTACTAATGAATAGACAATCCCTATTTCACAGAAGGAGACAGGTATGATGAGGCCCGTGGCAGAAGTTTTCATCAGGATCTTGGGGAGCATGGAGCATAAGGATCAGGAAGAGGTGACTGATATTTAGGTGAGCTGCAGACTTGAAGAGCTGCCAGTGCTTCCAGCAAAATTTGCAGTAACATGTCATGTCCCAGCTGGGAAGAACAACTGGGAAGAACAGCAACCAATCACAGGCAATGCCACAAGGGCCACAATGAGCTGACGAAAGAAAAGGGTTTGGAAATAGGGTGTGACCTCTAAGAGATTTATCTGAGAGTCTGAGAGTTTCCTTGGAGTCTGAAAAATATTTTATAATTCACCATAAGCAAAATAGTGGAAATTTCTAGAAAAATTGAAGTCTTTATGAAACCTGGAATTTCTCCTAGCAAGGCTTATATAGCTACTGTGATTTAAGATACAGTTTTAAGTGTAACCTCAGACCACTTTTGTTGAAAAAGAAGTGAAGAGAGGTCATTCCAGAAAGAAAAATATTGACAATGAAACTGTCACATATCCATAAGAATTTGAGAACATCAGAGTGACAAGACAAGGAGAAATTTTGGAGGGGATTGTAAAATACCAGGCTGGCTGGTTACAAGAAAGTTTAGTCATAGTATAGCTTGTCAGGGAGGTTTAAATTAGGCTTAATATGAAATAGGAGGTACATGGAGAATTTTTATATCACCAAATAATATGAATCTGGCATCACTTGTTTAATGTGTTTACAGTATAAATACAGTTACAGTTCTTATATTCCAGTTAGTTGTTAGAGATTTCAAGTTTCCCTATACTACATAAGGCCATCAATTTCCCTTTTTAAGATGTGCCCCTGTGCTCTCACCCCAGTGCCACACTGAATGTTCCCAGGACCAACACAAGACAAATAGCTCTGCCACCAAACACCAGACAGGGAGAAGAGGAGCCTGTGAAGTCAGAGTAACCAACATCCTCCGCTGGTTTGGTCAGGGCACCTCACACAGTTCGAGGATGTCTCTCCCCTCCCGCTCGGGTGTGCTTGCTATTCCAGGTACCTGCACAGGATGGAGTAGTGACTACCTTTCAGCTTCAAGGATAGAGATCGTAGGTAAATATTTATTTTCTCAGACATTTCTTCCTAAATGAGGACAGTATAGCACAGAGCTGAACTCCTAGCTGACTCACAAGGACATGAAAGCACAGAGATGTTCTTCGAGGGTAAACTCAAAATTCCACAAGCTCTGCTGCCCAGCAGCTGATGGTGGAGTAAATTTTGCTGCCCTGCTGCACACTGACCACAAGTGTAACAAAACCGAGTGTTCTTGAGGACGTGGATAAACTGCAAGGTTTATAAAATGCTGGTAGGAGTACAAATGGTTACACCTATCCTGAAAATTATTTCACATCAAGAACTGAATATGCTTGTATTCAATAATTTTACTCCCTAAGTATATGCTCAAGATGAGTATATGAATGCAGTATTGGCAAAAAAGGGGGAAATGATTGAAATGTTCAGCAATGGAGAATGACTACATAAATTATGATATGTCATAAAATGAATTAAAATTCAGCAGTGAAAATAATGAATAAGAGCTATACATGTCAACATGAATAAATCTCACAAAGCTGAATAACAAAAGTCATAGAAAAATGCATGCTGTTTGAAACCATATATTATTTCAAAAACATTTAAAAACCTAAAAATATATAGCTAAAGGGTATGTACATGTGTGGTGAATTCACAAAGGATTCGCATTAGCTCTAGAGGAGGGGAGAGCTGTTTGATCAGAGACAGACACATAGGCAGGACTCAAATGGTATTGTTTTATCAAAGATATATATTACAGAGAACAGGTGTTTGTCTTCCTCTTCTTTAAACCATACATTATATGTTTTGTGCATGCCCATCTACATACACACACATATACATTTTCATAGTTAAATTATTTTAATCCTTTAAGCAGGCTCTGTAGTTTTACAAGCGCAAGTCCAGTCAGTAGATCTTCGGGGCTCTTCCTTGACTCCTTGCAAAATTCTAGGGAGGTGAAGAATCACTTGCATAACAACCTTGGGAAAGACCAAGATACAAACTCCTCCCTAGCTGGTCTCTGCAAACAACCAGAGACAATTGTGACCATGCCATTACACATTGGGAAAGATTTTTTAGTAAAAGTCTTTCAGTAGACACATGGCCACCCATCAGTTGTTCCAGCGGTTTGACCTCCAAGTCTCTCCTCTGCAGACGACCACGGCTCCAGAGCACAGCCTCTTGCTCACGCATCTCCTTAACACATGTTGAACATTTCCACTCTTCCAAATTTTCTCCTTCTTTCTTCCTTTCTTCACCCACTTCTCTCTGTCTTTTTATCTGTTCTCTACTTGCCAAACTCTTAAAGCTCAAAGTAATAGAGGAGAGATGAGTTGAAAAACGAAAAAGAGAGGTACTTGCAGAAACCTGTTCTAAATATACTCACTGTGTCCTTACAGATGTTTAAGGGGATGGAGCCTCTCAGCAAATAAGTATAGCAAATGTGAAAAAAAGTGCTTTGTTTTGTTTTGTAGCAGAACTTATAGAGTATTTAAAACTCTAAGAAGAGTCTCTAGTATGCTGTTAATTTCCAGATTTGTTGTAAAAAATATTTCTGCTTCCAAATGCCTATCTGATAATGTTGTGTTCATTGGAAAAAATGTATGGGAAACATTGAGTTTCACTTATGACCATGAGTGTTCTCATAGTAAAAGGAGAAGGAGCTAAATATTGTATTTTTCAACATTAAATATTGCTAGTAAAATATTTTATGAATTTACCTGCTTTCCACAATAGACTCTTGACTGATATAAATATAACATCCTCTGTGGTAAATACTGCAGTTTAATGAATGCTCTCTCAACATAATCACCTTTAAAACTATTTTACATTGTGCTTTCTATCTAATACTGAATGAGTGTCCATTATATATCTGATATTATCTCAGTATTAGGGACCCAATAGTGAACAATATACTGAACAATATACATAATTACTGACCTCCTAGACCTTGTATGTAAGAAAAAATAATTAGATAGTAATTATGTCTCTATTAAATGCATTTAATATAAAAGCAAAATAATGGACAAAACTTTAAGGCAAATTTAAATGTGATTTTAAGCCCCATGTTATTTTTTCAAAATTATTACAATTTGTCATGGGGAATGCAAGACTTAATGCAATTAGTGAAAATAAGAATGAAAAAAATATTGTAATGAAATCCTATAAGGGAATGAAGATCTGATAGAATAAAAATTGTTAACATAAAGAAAATATTTATAATAAGAAGAATAGAAAGAATTATTCATAAGTGAATCATTAAGATTTAATTAGGATGGCAGTGGAATGGATGGAAGTGATTCTATACTACTTCCTCCCACCCAGGAGGTGGAATCACAACTAAATTTTAGAATAATCCACCAAAGACAGAATAAACAATGGAAGACCAGAACAGAAGTCTTGCAGCTAAGGATTTATAGAAGCCACATCAAAACTACTAGGAAGGGTGTTATAAAAGTGACATTCAGACTAGTAGGAAGGGCAGAAAACTGCATGCAGGAGGGCTGGCCCTGTGCTGTATGGATAAGTATGTAGAGGGATAGCACAGCAGCAGAAGTCCCCACTGAGAAACGTGGGCTCTCAACCCTGAGCCAGGCTCCCCAGCCCAGCAACAGAGCTGAGAGGAGGTGCTCACATAACATCTGGTAGTAGAGATCAGTGGGGACTCTGTCCACAAAGGAAGGCAGGTAGAAACTGCTAAAGACTCCATATCAAACTATCCTATGAAACCATAATAATCAAAATGAAATGACACTGGCATAAAAACAGACATATAGATCAATGGACCAAAACATGAGCACAGAAATAAACCCAACTAACATTTGACAAGGGAGACAAAAAACATACATGCAAAAAAATGAATTTGACCATCTCCTTATAGTGTATATAAGAATAAACTCAAAATGGATACAAGAATTAAATGTAAGTCACAAAACCATTAAAATCCTAGAGGAAAACATAGGCATTCAATTCTCAGACTTTTCTCATACAGTGTTTTTTCTGATATATCTTCTTAGGTGAGGGAAACAAAAGAGAAAGTAAACAAATCGAATTACACCAAACTAAAATGTTTTTGCACAGCAAAGGAAACCATCAAAAAAAAGCAAAGAGACAACCTACTAAAGGGAAGAACATATTTGTGAATAATACATTAGATAAGGGGTTAATATCCAAATTTTATTTTTTAAACATTTTATTTATTTATTTTTAGAGAGAGGGGAAGGGAAGGAGAAAGAGAGGGAGAGAAACAGGAGGTGTGGTTACCTCCTGTGTGCTCCCTACTGGGGACCTGGCCTGCAACCCAGGCATGTGCCCTGACTGGGAATCGAACCAGCAACACTTTGGTCCCCAGGCTGGCACTCAATCCACTGAGCTACACCAGCTAGACTAATATCCAAAATGTATTTATAAAGGACTCTTACTACTTGACATCAAAAGAAACCCCAAACAATCCAATTCAAAAATGGGCAGAGGACCTAAATAAACACTTCTCCATAGAAGACATACACACAGCCAATAGACATATGAAAAGATGCTCAATGTCACTTATTGTCAGAGAAATGCAAATTAAAACCACAATGAGATATCACTTCACACATGTCAGAATTGTTATCATCAGTGAATCTACAAATACAATTGTTGGCAAGGATGTGGAGAAAAGGGAATCCTTGTGCAAAGTTAAGGGGAATGAGTGCTGGTACAGCCACTGTGAAAAGCAGTATGAAGTTTCCACAAAAGATTAAGAATTGACCTGCCTTATGGCCCAGTGATTTCACTTGAGGACTCATGCAAAGGGTCCCAAAATACTAATTTGGAAAAATATATACAACCCTATGTTCATTTTAGTATTATTTATAATAGCCAAGCTATGGAAGCAATTTAAGTGCCCACCATAGATAGGGGTTACAAAGTGGCACATTACAGGTCTGTCTGGAAAACATCCAGCCATTGCTAATATAACAGGAACAGTTTGTGCAACTTCGATGTAACCTGGCAGCCAAGGAGAATGGACTGGAATGCACATGTGTGAACAATGACAACTTCACTATACTAGTGAGTGGGGATAGTAAAAGCCAGAGTGAGCATGTGTACTGTGTGGCCATCACATTCAAAATGAACTAGTAATGAATCTGCATCAAATTTTGCATTAAGCCTGAACATTCCTCCACAGCCACTATTCGGATGATTCAGAAGGCTTTCAGGGATGTTGCAATGAATGCAGCACAAGTGAAAGTGTGGCACAAATGCTTCAAAGGTGATCAAAAATCTGTTGGACGTGATCCACGTTCTGAAAGGCCTGCAGCAAGCAGAACACCTGAGAATGCTGAATGTGTACAGGCTGTAATCAACAAAGATCAACAACTGACAGTGGGAGAACCAGAAGCTAGTTTAGGGATTCCAAAAACTACTGTGTTCAAGGTTTAGACACAGAATCTTGGCATGAAAAGTGTTGTGGCAAAATTCTTGGCTTCTGCTACCAGAACAGACAAAACATCATGCAGCAGTTGCTAATGACTTGATTCGAACTGCTACCAATGAACCAGATTTGGTACCCTGTGACTTCTTGACTTCTGCTTTTCCCAAAACTAAAATCGCCTTTGAAATGGAAGAGATTTCAGACCATCAAAGAGATTCAGGAAAATATGACAGGACAGCATATGGTGATTCCAACAAAGGATTTTAGAGAGTGTTTTTAACAGTGGAAGAGATGCTGGGAGAACTGTGTGAGGTCCCAAGTTGCCTACTTTGAAGGGGATTGAGGTGTCATTGTCCTACAATGTTTCTTGTGTCTTATATCTCCTTCCATAAATGTCTACTTTCCATAGTACATGATGGACACTTTCTGAACAGATCTCATAAACACAATGGAATATTATTCAGCCACAAAAAAACAAATGATATCTGACCACTTGTGACAATATGGATGGACCTAAAGGTTATTAAGGTCAGTGAAATAAGTCAGAGAAAGACAAATACTATATGATTTAGCTTACATGTGGAATCTAAAGAACAAAAAATGAACAAAGAAAACAAAGAACATTGAAAGAGACTCATAGATACAGAGAGAGGGCTGGAAGTTGCCAGAGGGAAAGGGGAATGGGGAATTGCAAAGAAGTGAAGGGACTAAGAAGCACATATTGGCAACTACAAAAGAGTCATGAGGGAGTAAGAAAAGCATATGAAATATAGTTAATAATATTGTGATAACTATGTATGGTACCAGTTGGGGCACTAGAAATATCAAAGGGAACACTTTGTAAAGTATGTGATTGTCTAACCACTTAGCTGTACACTTGAAACCAAACATAATAAAAAAATTAAAAAGGGAAAGGACAAAATTGGCCAGCACTGAGAAGAAACATGATTTGTTCTTGAAGGCAGGCATGTAAGATCAAGGTATGAATTTTAGACAGGAATAGCTTCACTTGCAAAAAGAAAACCGGTTCTCAAAAAGAGAACTGGTAATATATAGTGTACTTGAAATGTCAGAAAAAAAATGAGGCATTATGTTTCAACTTCAAAAAAAGAAGTAAATAATTAGGAGAGGTACTTGAGAAAGTTGGTAAGCCCTCAAATATATTTTTAGAAATAACTCTCTAAAATCATTCTATAAAAAACAAATATGGAGGCAGTCACACTCTGTAGATTTTTTTTAAAAAAATACTATACCAAAAGAGTCAATTTGCTTTACTCTTCATTCAACAAATTAGAACATATTGAAATGTAATCTAAATTATATTAAACATAGTATATACATATTTAGAATTTTAAACTTCATCTGTCAAAAAGCATCTAGTCAAGCTTGTTTATCATTATTTATTATGGATTTTCTCTCTATTTTAAAGGGATTTACTTTAAAAATCTTTTCCATTGTAAATTATTTTTAAATAATGAAGATTTCCTACACTGGTATTTTCCTAGGTTAAATGTACATCTGAAAGTTTAACTCCATTTTCTCAGTAAAAGAGGTCCTAATTCTGGTTTCAGAATTGTAGTTAGCTGAATTAGCCATGTGCCTGAGATTATTAAAATACTGAATCTTTAGTAGAATGGTATTTGTCTCCAAGCACTATGCTCTTGGCACATGAGCAATAAAAACACGTCTCCATGGTAGGCTTAATAATGGCTTCCCAAAGATGTCTATGCTCTAATCCCTGGAACCAGTGGATATCAATACATGGTTAAAAGAGCTGTGCAGATATGCTTAAATTCAGAATTTTAAAATGGGAGGGAATATCCTGGATTATCCAGGTAGGCCCAACCCTCAAAAGGGTTCTTATAAGAGGGTGGTAGGAGGGTCAGAACATTTATAGAAAACATAAGGGTAGACTTCCAGTCAAGATGGTGACATAGGCAGACATGGCTCACTTCTTCCCACAACCACATCAAAATTAAAACTAAAATATAGAACAACCATCACTCAGAACAGTCATAAATCAAGCTGAATAGAGTTGAATGGAAGTCTGATAACTATGGAATTAAAAAAACCACATCCATCCAGGCTGATAGGAGGGGCACAGATGCAGAATGGGCTTGTCCCACACCCACATGTGATAGATAAAAATTCAGGAGGCATATCTCAGGAGCAAGGAGTCCCAGTCCTACAACATGTGCCACAGCCCAGGGCTTCAGTGCCAGGAAGTTAAGTCCCCACAGCTCCCGGCTTCAAAACCCAGCAGGGATTGAGTGGATGGAGCCCCAAGCAGTTTCTCTTCAAGAACCCACACGTGGACTCACCTACTCAGATTCACTCATTCTGAGTTCCAGTACCAGGGTAGCAGCTTGAAAGGCACCAGTGGTATTCAGGGAGAAACTGAAGTGTCTGTCAGTGAGCAGAGGCCATTGTCCCTCTTCTGAACCCTTCCCCAACAGAGCAAATAAGCTAGTGTCATATCTGAGGCTCCATCAACCTGGCTAACATTGTTTGACCTGCCTTAGAGATCCCCAGAGACTCTGCCCCACCCAAGTTATAGGCCCACCCAAGTTGCTTTCGCATATGAATGGCTGGTCTTGGCTCATGCTTCAAAGCTTCCTAAATTCTATTAAACAAGCAACAACTGTCTTCAATGCACCCCAGGCACCAGCAGCAGCCAGCCTAGATTCACAGCTTGGATTCACCTGGGAATCCATAAGCCCAGAACAAGTAGTAGTGTTCTCAGATGGCTTTATAGCTCAGGCAGGATGAGCCAGGAAAAACACAGCTGGGAGCTGATGTTGGCCTGCACCACCTAGGAAACCCCAGGGCCAGCACACCCAGTAGATAGTTACAACCACATCGGAACACCATCATCCTGCCCCTGCACAGCTGATACTCCATGGGAGGCGGATGTTGGTGGTCAGTGGTAACAGCCAGTCCTTGCAGCCGGCTGGCCTGAGTAAATCCTTCCTATTGATCTGCCAACAGCAACCAAGACTCAACTACAAGAGGAGGGTGTACTCAGCCCACACAAAGGGCCCACCTCAAGTACCCAGCTAGGGTGATAGGGGATGCTATGCCACTGGACCTTATAGGACATCTACTACATTAGGCCACACTACCAAGACACAGAGTCAAAGCAGCTCTACCAATACATAGAAAGAAATACATAGAAAGGCCGATAAAATGAGGAGGCAAAGAAACATGGCCCAAGTGAAAAAACAGATCAAAACTCTAGAAAAATAGATCAATGAAATGGAGATATGTAATCTTTCAAATGCAGAGTTCAAAACACTGGTTATAAGGATCCTCAAGGAATTTAGTGAGGACCTCATAAAACAGCATAAAAATGATCCAATCAGAAACAAAAGATACACTGACTGAAATACAGAACAACTTTCAGGGAAACAACAGTGGAGTGGATGAAGCTCATGAGAATCAAATCAATGATTTGGAACATAAGGAACCAAAAAAAAACACAACCAATTGGAACAACAAGAAGAAAAAAGAATACAAAAAAAGTGAGGATAGTGTAAGCAGCCTCTGGGACAATTTCAACCGGGCCAACATTTGCATCATAGGAATTCATTTGCACCATAGGGGTGCCAGAAGTAGAAAAGAGCAAGAAATTGGAAATCTATTTGAAAAAATAATGAAAGAAAACTTCCCTAATGTGGTGAAGAAAATAGATATACAAGTCCAGGAAGCACAGAGTCCCAAACAAGATGGATGTAAAGAGGCCCACGCCAAGACACATATAATTAAAATGACAACATTTAAAGATAAAGAGAGAATCTTAAAAGCAGCAAGAGAAAAGCAGATAGTTACCTACAAAGGTGTTCCCATAAGACTGTCATCTGATTTCTCAAAAGAAACTTTGTGGGCTAGAAGGGATTGGTAAAAAATATTCCAAGTCATGAAAAACAGGGACCTACAGCCAAGATTGCTCTACCCAGAAGAGCTATCATTTAGAATCAAAGGTCAGATGATGTGCTTCCAAAACAAGTAAAAACTAAAGTTCATCATCACCAATACATTATTATATGAAATATTAAAGGGATTTACTTAAGAAAAACAAGAAAATAATAACTATGAACAATAAAATGGCAAAAAATACATATCTATCAACAAATGATTCTTAAAAACAAACTAAGCAAACAAGAACAGAGACAGAATCATGGATATGGAGAACATTTTTATGGTTGTCAGATGGGAGGAGGATGGGGGAGAATGGGTGAAGTAGTGAGGGGATAAGAAGTACAAACAGGTAGTTACAGAATAGCCATGGGGATGTAAAGTACAGTATAGGAAATGGAGTAGCCAAAGAACTTATACACATGACCTATGGATGTGAACAATTGTGGAAAGACTGCCTGAGGGAGAATGGGATGCTGAGTGGAAGGGGACGAAGGGAGAAAAATCAGGACAACTGTTAATAGCATAATCAGTAAAACATAATTAAAAAATGTAATGGTGAAAGCTGGGGTCAGAGAGAAAAGGTTTGGCTGCAGATTTTGAAGGCACAGAAAGGGGCCAGGAGGCAAGGATTTTAGTAGGCCTCCAGAAGCTAGAAAAGGCAAGGAAACATTTTACCCTAGAACGTCAAATGACATGCAGTCCTGCGGACCCATTTTAGACTTCTGACCTCTAGAATTATAAGAGAATATACTTGTATTGCTATGTTACTAATTTTATAATAATTTGTTACAGCAGCAAGAGAAATCCAATACAGTCTTATTTGGATTTTTCTATTTTCTGCTCTGCTGGAAACTCAGGAAAACTTGGCTTTTTCGTATCTAGTTCCCTTTCAGGAAAGCTTGGCAAGGAACAGAGAAATGACTTTACTTTTCTGACCATTCCTTTAATGGGTCTGTTCAAAAGTTTCCTTGCCATCTCCTGGCCTCTCATATGAAGTTGTTCTTATTTACAGGGACCATAGATCAATTCTGAAGGTTCAATTGGATGAAATTAATAATTAAGCCAGGAAATCAAAGGTAAACTGGATCTGTGCTGGGATGGATGGTCACTCTGCTTATATTTCTTCTGCAAAACACTCTTTGTTTTTCTTTTGAATTACAATAAAATATACTTATTTGTCTCTCTCCCAGAAATCCTTCCTTCTGCCAGAAGAGAAATTTTCCTCTTTGTCCCTATTCTCCATAATATATTTGTCATCATCATTACCATCATCATCATCACCATCACATTCATGATCGTTATAATAGCTAAAATTTCCATCTTCCTATGTGTTGGATACATCATTATATTAAATATAACAATTGATTTAATCCTCACAATGACTGTAGGAAAATAGTACTAATGGTATCATTTTGTGGAGAAATTATTGTGGCATGGAGACTAAATAACCATCTCTGGTTCACACAATGGGAGTTGGCAGGACTAGAATCCAGTTTTAGTCAATTTTCTGTCACTACACCTCCTCAAATAGGACTTTAACACAGAAGGTGTAAGTAGTCATTTAAAAAGTCACATGCTTATGCTCCTAATTCTAAATATTAATGGGAAGAAGCCTTTAGTAAACAAATAATAATCTCAATGTAATGAGTTCTATTTAGACCTCTACAGCAAATTAAAAACAAATAAAAATGACTATCCACACAATATGTTGTCACTTGTCTTTTGAGACCTAAATTAAAATTATTACAATTGAACTGGAGAAATAAGAGTTTGGTAGGAAATATGCATTTTTATTTTATTTCCAGTTTTATTAAGATACATATGATTGACATATAGCACTATAAGTTTCAGGTATACAGAATAATGATGTATCTTACATACATTGTAAGATAATTACTACAATGATTTAAGGTATACAATATAATGATTTAGTTTGCATACACTGTGAGATAATAACTACAATAAGTTTGGTTAACATCCATCATCTTATATTGAAACAAAAAAACAAAAAGAAAATGATTTTCCTGTGATGAGAACTTTTAGGATCTACTCTCTTAACAACTATCAAACATACCACACTACAATGTTAATTATACCGTCATCTTGCATATTAAAACAGCAGTATCTATTTACCTTGTAACTGAAAGTTTGTACTTTTTGGCCACCTTCATCTAATTCCAGCCCCCAATCTCACCTCTAATAACCTCAAATTTGATCTCTTTTCTATAAGTTGGGTTTTTAATTTTTGTTTTGTGTTTATTTCACATATAAGTGATATCTTATAGTATTTGTCTTAATCTGTCTAATTTTTTTCACTTATCATAACAGACCTCAGGGTTCATCTATGTTGTTACAATTTTCAAATGGCAGGGTTTCCTTTTTATGACTAAATAATATTCCATTGCTTGTCAATGAATATATATATATATATATATATGAATATATATGGACATACACACATATATACATGTATACATATATATGCACTTTATTCATTTATCAACTGGCACTAAGTTGCTTTCATGTCTTGGCTATTATAAATAAAGCTGTTATGAACATGGGGGTGAAAATATCTCTTCAACATAGTGATTTCATTTTATTCAGATATATTCCAGACCTGGAATTTCTAGATCATATGGTAGTTCCAGTGTTTGAGGAATTCCCAAACTCTTTTCCATAATGGCTATACCAATTTATAGTCCCCCCAACAGTGCATGTTTCCCTTTCCTCCACATTCTCACCAGAATTTAGCTTTTGTTTTCTGGTGATAACTGTTCCAACCAGCATTACATGATACCTAAAAAACCTGTGGATTTTTTTTTTGCATTTCCTTTGTTTTTAGTGATGTTAAGCACCTAAAATATACCTGTTGGTCATTCTATTCAGGTCCTTTCCTCATTTTTAAAATTAGATTTTTTGTTATTTCTTTTTTTTTTTTGCTATTGAGTTGCATGAGATCTTTATATATTTTCAATATTAAACCTTTATCACAAACATGGTTTGAAAATATTTTTCCATTCCAAGCCCTGTCTAGCATAGCCCAGTGGATTGAGCATGGGCTGCGAACTAAAGTGTTGCAGGTTCGATTCCCAGTCAGAGTACATGCCTAGGTTGCAGACCATGACCCCCAGCAACCGCACATTGATGTTTCTCTCTCTCTCTCTATCTCCCTCCCTTCCCTCTCTAAAAATAAATAAATAAAATCTTTAAAAAAAGAAAATATTTTTCCATTCCCTAGATTGTCTTTTCACTTTGTCAATTGTTTCATTTGCTGCAGAAGCCTTTTAGTTTGATGCAGTCCCATTTGTTTATTTTATATTTTTTTGTTTGTGCTTCAGATGCTGTATCAAAAAAAAAAAAAAAAGAATCATTGCAAAAGCCTGTGTCAAAGAATTTAGCACCTATACATTTTCTAAAGGTTTTATGGTTTGTGGTCTCACATTTACGTAGTCAATTCATTTGAGTTGATTTTTGTGATTGGTGGGGGATAGGCAATCTAGTTTCATTCTTTTACTTGTGAATCTCCAGTTTCCCCCAAATCATTTTTTGAAGAGAATATATCTTCTCTATTGAGTATTTTTGGCTCCCTAAGTCAAATATTACTTGACCATATATACATGGGTTTATTTTTTAGCTCTTTATTCTATCCTATTGATGTATGTATCTGTTTTTATGCCAATACATTATAGGAACTGCATTGAATCTATAGATGGCTTTGAGTAGTATGGATATTTTAACAATATTAATTCTTTTGATTCATGAATATAGGATTCCTCTTTATTTATTTGTATCTTCTTAGGTTTCTTTCATATTGATGAAAGTTTTATGGTAGGTGTTGTTAAACCCTTGAGTTAAATTTATTCCTAAGTATTTTGTTGTTTTAATGCTTTGCAAATGGGATTTTTTATTCAGATTATTTGTTATTAGAGTAGGAAAATGCTCTTTAATTTTGTATGTTAAATTTTTATCCTCCAACTTCAGTGAATATATTGATCAGTTTTCTAGTTGAGTCTTGGATTTTCTATATATAAAATCATGTCACCTGCAAATAGAGACAATTTAATTTTTTTTTAATTCAGAAGCCTTTCTTTTTTTTTCATGTCTAATTGCTCTGGCAAGGCCATTTATTACTGAGCTGAATAGGAATTGTAAGAGTGAACACGCTTGTCTTGTTTCTGATCTTCAAAGAAAAGTGTCCAGTCTTTCAACATTGAGTGTGATGATAGATTTGGACTTGTCATATATGGTTTTTATTATATTGAGACATATTCCTTTTATATCTAATTTATTAGAAGTCCTTATCATTAACAGATGTTGAATATTTTCAAGTGTTTTTCCCACATCTCTTAAAATGATTATAGTGATCCCTCACCTATCAAGGGAGTTATATTCCAGAGACCCCCGCGACAGGTGAAAATCCTCCAAGTAGCGGCATTCTATTTATTTTATTATTTACATATATTTTAAGGCTTTATAAACCCTCCCCACACTCCTATAAACCTTTCCCACACTCTTATAAACACCTTATATGCTCTTAAACACTTTCTACACTCTTAAACCTACATAATTTTAACAACATGTAAAATTCCATATGGGTACTCACCAGTGAAGTATACAATCATCCCTCACTATATCGTGGTTCATCCCTCACTATATCGTGGTTCACTTACTGCAGCTTCACTGTAAACCACCTATCACTGGGTTAATCTTTTCTATTGTTATCCTATTCTTTCTTCTTTCTTTCTTTCTTCCTTTCTTCCTTTCTTCCTTTCTTCCTTTCTTTCTTTTCTTTCTTAGATCTAAGCTTTATTACTTTTTTAATTTCTTTGTTCTTTTTCTAATCCTTTGTGGAGTATTTCTGAGTTGTTTATATATGATCTCTCTTGTTTCTTAATGTGGGCATTTATTGCAATAAACTTCCCTCTTATAACTGTTTTTACTGTGTCCCTTAAGTTTTGGTAAGATGTGTTTCCATTTTTGTTTGTCTTAAGACACTATTTTATTTCCCCTTTACTTTCTTCTTTGATCCATTATTTGTTCAGGAAATATTGTTTAATTTCATGTATTCAGAAATTGTTGTTTTCTTCCTGTTATTGATTCTACTTTCATACCACTGTAATCAGAGAAGAGTCTTGGTAATTATTTCAGTGTTCTGAATTTATGAAGACTTGTTGTGTGGACTTACATATGGTCTATCCTAGAATATGTTCACCTGTGCTTGAAAAGAATGTGTACTCTGCTGCTGCCAGATAGGATATTCTGTGTATATCTGTTAGGTCTACTAGGTTCACACTGTTGTTAAAATCCATTGTTTATTGATTGACTGGATGATCTATACATTGTTCAAAGTGGTGTATTAAATTTCTCAACTATTATTGTAGTGCTATCTATTCTCCTTTTAGCTCTGTTTGGTTTTGTTTTACATATTTACTTGTTGCAATGTTTGGTTCATAAATATTTATAATTATTATATCTTTTTGATGGATTGACCCCTTCATCATTGTGTAATAACCTTCTTTTTCATTTTTTACCATTTTTACTTTAAAGTATATATTATCTGATATAAGTTTAGCAACTCTGGCTTTTTTAAAATTTTGGTTACTATTTGCTTGAAATATTTTTCAGTCTTTTCACTCTCTACCAATGTGTGTGTGCCTTTAAAACTAAAGTGAGTCTCCTGTAGGCAGCATATTGTTGGATGATTTTTTTATCTATTCAGATATTGTCTTGTGGTTGGAGAATATAATCTATTTAAGTAAGGACTTATTGCCTATTTCTTAATTGTTTCTTACTGTTTTGTAGATCCATTGCTTACTTCTCATCCTGCTATCTTTTCTAATGTTTTCATATATTTTCGTATCAGTATGCTTTGACTACTTTTCGTGTTCTGTTTTATAATAACTATAGGTTTTTCAATTGTGATTACCATGAAACTTAAATGAAATATCTTAAAATTATAACACTCTATTGTAAATTACCAAGTTAACCTCTATAGTGTTTTTAAACTTTATACTTTTCCCTCCTGCCTCTAAAATTGTAGGTTATTGCTGTTACAATTTATATATGTTATTATATTTTATGCAATAACAGATTATTGTAACTATGGTTATTTTTACTATATTTCTTTCTTAACTTTTATACTAGAGTTATAAGTGAAATATCCACCACTACTACCATATCAGAGAATCTGTTTGACTCTATGTTTATTATTACCTGTGAGTTTACAGTACCTTCTTATGTTTTTATGATGTTAATTGGTGTCTTTTACTTATACACACAGAGCTTCTTTTAGCATTTTCTGTTAGATACTTCTAGTGATGATAACTCCCTTAGCTTTTGCTTGTTCAGGAAAGTCTCTATCCCTCCTTCTCTTTTGAAGAACAGCATTACTGAATATAGAAATTTTAGTTGCAGATTTTTTTTCTTGCAATATTTTGAACATATCATTCTATTCTCTTTTGGACTAAAAAGTTTCTGCCTAGAAATCTGCCTATATTCTAATGGGGGTTTCCTTATAAATAACTTCTCTCTTTTCTGCTTTCTAAATTCTTTCTTCTTCTTGACTTTTGACAACTTAATTATATTATGCCTTTGTGTAACCCTATTTAGGGCCAACCTATCAGGGTCCTTTGGGCCTGGTGGATCTGAATGTCCTTTTCTTTCCCCAGGTTTGGGATGTTATTGGTTAGCCATTACTGCTTTAATTATACTTTCTACCACTTTATCTGTCTCTTCTTATTTTAAAATTCCTACAGTATAGATATGTATTTTTTAACTATGTCCCACAAATCACATGGACTTTCTTCATGCTTTTTCATTATTTTTCCTTTTTGCTCCTCTAATGGTAATTTCCAATGTTCTACCTTTGAGGCCACTAATTCTTTTTTCTACATATCAAGTCTGTTTTTGAAGTTCAAGTGAATAATTTCATTCAGTCATTGTATTTTTCAACTTTAGGATTTCTCTTTACTTGTTTGTGTGTTTGTTTGTTGGTTTGTTGATAGTTTCTATTTCTTTGCTAAACATCTAATCTTGTCATGCATATTTTCCTAACTTTGCATAGTTTTGTGTTTTTGTACTTTACTAAACTTCTTTAAGAGCATCATTCTGAATTCTCTCATAGCTCATAGACCTCTATCTCTTTAATGAGAGATATTGGAGCTTTATTAGTTTATTTTGGTGGTGTTATATTTACCTGATTTTTGTGATCCTTGATTTCTAACATTGATATTTGTGCATTTGAGTTAGCTGCCTTCTCTTCTAGATTTTACAGGTTCACTCTGCTAGAGACAGTTCTTCACCACTGAGCTCAGTTTGGTCTTCTGGCTGTGTCTATTTGTAACAATCTTGGACAGGTGAGGCTTACTATTAGCATTTACTTTTGGGAGAAACCATTGCCTGAGCTCTGAGATCAGTGGGAAGAGGGGGAAGTGGGTGCTCCTGACAGAGAACAGTTGGATAGGACTGTTCTCTTTGTTCCCTGCCCAACTGAGGCTGTAGGATGTGTTCTACAGTTACCTAGCTTCTTTTTTCAGGTTTACCAGATGGTTGGGCCTAGATACTATACTCAGTAGTAGCTGGGCATATGAATCAGCTTCCCTGCTGTGGAGGGATAGCAGAACAGGATGAAGGGCTTAAATGGCTCATTGTTTGAACCTGAATCAAGCAAGACTGTGCACTGAACTCCCTGACCAGATGAGGTCACCAGTTTTTCTTTGCAAGTAGGGAAAGTAGGGAAAGCCTAAGCGGTGCTCTCTGTTCAAGTACCACTGTAAGCAGGGATGGTAGATGAACTCTACAGCTTCCTGTGTGCTCTATTTAGGCTCCCTGGTCAGAAGGGCCCTAGGCTGTATTCACCGATAGATAGTTCTACAAACTAGTTTCCTTCCCTGGGCTAAGTGGGAGAACTAGCTCCAATCCCAGAAAGGCTCTTTGTTTGTGGTTTTGACTCAAGCTGACCCATGACCAAAGTACCCCAGCTAAATGGGGCTCCTGGCTTTCCTCTGTAGACAAACAGCTTTGTTTTGCAGAACGTCTGCTTGAATGTTGCTGGGCTATACAGCTTTCCAGGAGTTTCAGTCAGGCTTTCTGGTCAGGTAGGGCTGGGAGCTACATTTAGCAATGGGCTGAGTTATGATTCAGTTGCCCTGTCTGGTTGGGGCCCCAGACTTCAGGTCTTTATTTGAAGGACCTGCAACAGACAGATCCACACCCTGTCAAGTTCCATGATCAGATTGCACCACTATTCTGGCTCTGCAGGTGAACAAAGCTGCCAGCTGGGACTTCTGCTTGGGCACAGGAAGTAGGACCTCGATCTGCCAAGATCTAAGTGCTTGTTGCTGCAAGCCCCTCCCCCTTCTCTACTACAATCAGATTCTAGTAGTCAAGCCCTGTAGTTTCCCCACAGTCTCCCTGGGGAAAAATTAGAATGGGAACTTCCAAGAAGTGACCCACAATCTAAGGGGACAGAATGTCTACCCTGGATGTTTGATTTTCACCAGAGTAACTGTATGCTCTTGGGAGACCTCAGCATGGTGCTGTGCTGGCCTGGGGACAGGGCAGTGCAGTCAGCTTGTAGCTTCTCCTCTTACCTTTCTAACCCAGTCCACTTTGGTCTCTGTGGTGCAGTGGGTTGCTGCAGCATTATCCTGATGTCCTAGGAATTTCTCAGTGGTGTCTTTTCCATGAATAGTTGTTAGATGTTCTTCTTGTGAGGAAGAGCATGGTCGGGTATGACCTATGTTGCCATTTTGGTGATGTCAATCCTGCACTTAAAAATTATTTTTTATTAAAGATTAACCACATTGTCTATAAGTGGAGCTGGGAGCTCTATTTTTCTTAAGAGGTTAAATGCTTGCCAACTATCTTTTACAATAACTAAACAGAAAGGGCATTTTTGTCAAAGTCTTAAGAAAAGGAGAGATAACATTTAATTAAAAAATAGGGAACATTTATATACTTTGTTAGGTAAACTCTTTTGCCAAATCTGAGACAACTGGTGGAGAAGGAGCCCTGGGCTGGGGCTGCCAGCTGAGTATGTGAAGTCTCCTGCTGCTCAGTAAGCAGAGTGACTATGGATTTTGATTATCAGCACACTTCTGCCAAGAGAAATCACAAGCCTAAAAGATAAAGTTGGAGTTTAAAAAATTAGGTAGCAAGATTGATGCTGCTTCTTCTTCATGGAAAACTACTGCTGCAATGTCAGCCATGATGTAAGTAAGTAAAGTTAGTTCATTCTATTGATCTATTGATATGAGGGTTAGAAACAGGTAGAATCAACAGAATGAAGATAGAGCTTGTATTAGTATAAGCATGATGATTTAATTTTAATAAATTGATCCCTTCAAAATCAGATGATTTGATATAAAAATATGGATATAAATGTATATGGCTCTTCATGCCCTTTTTGTATACAATCATTTAATCAAATGATAAGTTGATATAAAACCTAGTCTTATTCTTCATAATTGTCATAATCTAATAATTTAGGTTCTTCCAAGCTTGAAAAAGAAATTAAGCATATTTCTAAAATGTGTCTTGATAATTTCATCTAATTACAAATGAAATTATCAACATAGTTCAATGTACTCAATAGTTAACTTTTATTTGGTGCACATTGTGTCACGTAGAACATTTTCATATTTCTCATGGAAAAATTTATATATGTATACTCTCATAAGAAATATAGTGAAAATATGCACATATATAATAAGCTTTCTCAGATAATATTAAAATAATGAACTCAAATCCTGAAGGAAGTATAAGACTCTTGGAAGCTTAAATTTTACAGGTAAACAGATGTGATTTTATTAAACCTTAAAGAACAGATGTGATTATATTGTAGTCTTCTATCTTTATCAAAAAACAGAAGAAGAATCTAAGGTCTTGGAATATTTGGTATCCTGTCCTGACTTCAGTTCTGCAAAATATAAAATTCCTGTCCTCCTCCACAGCTCCAGAGAGCTGCTCTTTCTGAAAAAAGTTTGGAATCTTTTTTAATGCATGACTGCTCAGTTAGTCCTGTGGGAGGTATGGAGGAAGAAAGGAATTTGACTGGGGGAGTAGAAACATATTAGAAAACAAAATACAACACAATAACAACATTAAAAAATAACGAATGTGATTTAGCTAAAGAACACTTAAAGAGATGGGTTAATAATTTTCTAGCACCTGATGGATCTACTCTTACTTCATGTATTGGAACTAAATATAAAGATACTGCTAATTTAAAACCCCAGTTTTAGAGAATTTATTTTTAAGTGTATTGCCCTCTCTTGTGACAACTGACAGACTTGAAGTGAGAATGAAACAGCCCCATTCTCCCCACAGTAAAGACTAAGTGACAGCAAACTGAAGCATAAGCATTTGGAACTAACAGGAGCAATCTTCAAATTTTATCCATGATATTTCCTTCTTTAAAACTTGGAGACTTTTCCTTTAAGTGCAAATAGAGTTGTAGAAGAAGAAAAATATTTTCCTTTTCAAATAGAAATATAATGCAAGATGCTTGAGTATTTTATATATTTCAGTAGCCAAAATGTAAGAAGAAACAGGTGAAATAAAAAATATATATTTAGTTTAACCCAATACATTCAAAATAGTAGTTTAATATGTGGATTCCTTTTTTCTGTAAGTCTTTGTATCTCTGTGTGCATTTTGCACTAGCAGCATGTCTTTATTTGGACTAGTTAGTGACATTTCAAGTATTCTATAGTCACACATAGGTAGTGGCTGCTGTGTTAGCGCAGCTCTAGTTGGCAAGCCAGTGGATTAATACATACACATGCTTCTTTACTGAAGGACTTTTCATAGCCATGCTTACATATACCAGGCATGCTTATTAACATCTGCTTAGGCAACACCATTTGGGACATGCTGGGCTACAACACACGGCACTCTTAGGTATAACTTCTTTAAGCCTCCAGATTTTGAAAACGTAGCTAACAAATAATTTATAGCACTGGATTTTACTTCCATCTCTACCACTAGCTAGCTAGTAAATATTGTATCACATACTTAGCATTTCTTAATTTGTCTGCTTATCTGAAAAATGAAACTCTGATGCCTAAATGATAGTGTTAGTAAAATACCATGAGAAGACCTGGCACACAGTAGGCACTTAGGGAATGTACATTGTATGTACTTTCTCTATATAGTTATGATATTAGAAGGGACATAGTGTCTGTAATATATTTGAAACTATATGTGAGTTTATGGTCTTGAAAAAAATTCAGTAAAATTTTACAGGGGACCCAAGTGAGAACCATGCTTTTTTTTATATGTGCACATAGGAGCAGGAGATAGGAGGGTGAGGGGGTCTCAGAAAGAAGAAAGGAAGAGTGGGCACTTTATACCAGCTCTATGCTTTCCTCTCTGCCTTCAGTCAGAGAAACTTTTTAATTATTAGACTTTAGATGAGCTGCCCTTTTAAGAAAAAATACACAGTTAAAATTAATTTGTAACTTACTACAATATGAAATTTAAGAATGCAATGAATTGTATACCTAAGCCTAAAAAATTCTATTTATTAGAGGTTAATTGCCTTATGAAGTAGGTTGGTATGAGAAATCATCCCTTATATTGACAGGTACTTATGTTCGTAAAAAAAAAAAAAGGAAAACATATGTTATACTCCAGTGGAGAGCTGCAAAATGAGTTCTGTGTAAATAAGATACATTTTTCCTGGAAAGGGCCACATTTAATAGAATTGACAATTCAGAACTATTTATTTATTTTTTCTTAAATGAGAACATATTTATTCATAGAAAAATAGAATTTTAAAGCTGAAAGGACCTCAGACATAAATCCTTCTTCCACTTATACTTTTTTAGACAAATTTGCATAAATTTATATTAGTTTCAGTTGTACAACATAAAAATTTGAGATTTGTATATATTAAAAAATGGTTACCAGGAAAAGTCTATTTAACATCAATCAGCATACAGTTATAAAAATTTTTATTTATTCTCATGACGAGGTCTATTAAGATTTACTCTCAACAACTTTCAAATATGCCGTACAGTATATTATTAACTATAGTCACCATGCAATGAGTTACATTCCTAAGACATTTTATTTTATAACTGGAAGTTTGTGCCTTTTGATTACCTTTGCCCATTTTTTCAGGCCCCATCCTATGCCTCTGGAAACCATATTTTGTTCTCTTTATGAGCTCGCTATTTTGTTAAGATTCCATATTCAAGTGAGATCATATGGTATTTGTCTTTTTCTGTATAACTTACTTCACTTAGCAAAATGCCCTCAAGATCTGTGTTTTCATAAATAGAAGGATTTCCTTCTTTTACATGGTTGAATGATATTGTTATGAACTTATACATATACGTATATCATATTTTCCCATTCATCCATCAATGGACAGTTAAGTTACTTTCAAGTGTTGGCTGTGATAATGTAAATAATGCTGCAATGAACATGAGGGTATAGATGGTTTTCCACACAGTGTTCTGTTTTCTGCAGATACAGTATTCGAAAGTGGAATTACTGGATCACATGGTAGTTCAATTTTAAATTTTTGGAGGAACTGCCACATTGTTTTTCATGGTAGCTGCACAAATTTACATTCTCACCAACAGTGCACTGAATTTTCTTTTCTCCACATCCTCCCCAACACTCATTATTTGTCTTTTTTAATAATTGCCATTTTAACAGACATGAGGTGATAGCTCTTGTGGTTTTGATTTGCATTTCCCTGATGACTAGTGAGGCTGAGCCCCTTTTCCCAAACCTGTTGGCCATTTATATGTCTTTGGAAAAATGTCTATTCAGAGCCTCTGCCTATTTTTAAATCACACTGTGTGTGTGTGTTTTGTTGTTTTTGCTATTGAGTTGTGTGAGTTTTAAAATATGTTTTGGATATTAACTCCTTAGCAAATATATAGTTTGCAAATATTTTCTCCCATTCCATAGGCTATTTTTTCATTTTGTTGATTGTTTCTTTTGTTGTTCAGAAGCCTTTAAGTTTGATGTAGTCTTACTTCTTTATTTTTGCTTTATTGCCTTTGATTTTGGTGTCATTCCAAAAAATTATCACAAAGACTGCTGTCAAGGAGCTTACCACCTATGTTTTCTTCTAGGTGTTATAAGGTTTCTGGTTTCATGTTTAAATTTTTAATACAATTAGAATTAATTTTTGTGTACCATGTAAGATAGTAATTCAGTTTCATACTTTTCATGTGGCTGTTCAATTTTTCCAATAGCAATTACTGCAGAGACAGCCTTTTCCCCATTGTATATTTTTGGCTCATTTGTCATGAATTAATTGACCTTATATGCATTGGTTTATTTCTGGGCCCTTTATTCTCTCCCATTGATCTGTGTCTGTTTTTATGCCAATGCTATGCTGTTTTGATTGCTATAGCTTTATAACACAGTTTGAAATCAGGAAGCATGGTGCCTCCAGCTTTGTTCTTCTTTCTTAAGATTTCTTTGGTTATTCAGGGTCTTTTGTGGTTTCATAGAAATTTTAAGATTGTTCTATTTCTGTGAAAAAATTCATTAGAATTTTGATAAGACTTGTATTGAATCAGTAGATTGCTTTCAATCGTATCCTTACCCAAGGGTATGTTTACTGATTTTTTGAGGTGGGGAGAGACATCAATGTGAGAGAGAGAGAAACATTGATCAGTTGCCTCCCATATGCTCTTTGACTGGGAATTGAACCCACAACCTAGTTATATGGCCTGACCAGGATCAGACCTGTAACCTCTGGTATATGGGACAATGCTCCAACCAACTGAGCAACCTGGCCGGGGCATGGATATTTTAACAATGTTAATTTTTTCAATATATGAGTGTAAAATAGTTTTCCATTTATTTGTGTATTTTTCCATTTCTTTCATTAATGTCTTAGAGTTTTCATTGTACAGATCTTTCACCTCCTTGGTTAAATTTATTCCTCAGTATTGTATTCTTTTTGATGCCATTGTAAGTTAATAGGATTGTTTTCTTAGTTTCTCAGTTGTGATTATTGTATAGAAATGCAACAAATTTTTTAATATTGATTTTTTATCCTGCAAATTTACTGAATTTGTTTATTATTTCTAATAGGCAATAGCATTTAAAATATTAAAATATATACCGTTCTGTGGGGCCACATGCTTAAGTCCCACTGGCTACCAGAGCCAGGTGATTTAAAGGTGTTTCCTAGGGTTTGTAAACCCTAGTTGGAACAGGTTTCCTGGAAGTAGTTGGAACTTTTTGGGAGGCAGAGGATGAGCACAAATATGGCATCTGCCAGTCTCCCTTCCTACAGAATACCTCAGTTGGCCCCTGGATGTGTGTCAAATAAGGAACAGGCCCCTTAGGTTGAAGTTCCAGGACAAGCAAAGGGGCCTTTTTTACAGAAAGACTGGAGTATGTTTCATTTGCTTTCTCTGTTGTACCCTGGAGGTGGTGTTAATAGGAGAGACCTGGGTCTTCTTGTCAACACAGTAAAGAATTACAGATCAGCAAGTCTATTAGTGTGTAAGCAGGGTTCATTAGTGTTATATTCTCATGGAAAAACATAGGCCTTGCTGAAGCTGGGGTAGAAGGCATAGATAGGTTCAGGGTATAGTAAGGGCAGTAAGAGCAAGAGTGGCAAGACCATCAGGTCCTTTGTTCTGAGGACTTATATAGTTGGCAGGATGGGAGTGAAGAAGTTACATATTGATTGATGGGTAAATGTAGTACCAGCTTTCCTGGGGTGGGAGGGACACAACTACCCAAACTTAGGCATGTGTTGGGGTCTATTTGCCCAAATCCTTATCTTGCTCCAGACTCTATTTGTTCATCTTGTTGTAAAACACATATGTGACAGGAGGCAGTTAATTAAAGTTGGGGCGGTTACCCAAAGTTATTTATGGGTTCTTTCTGTAAGCATCAGGAAAATCATAAAACAGATAGTGATCATAGGTATGTAATTAACCAAAGTTGTTTTATGGGCTTCTTTAGGCACTATCGACCCCCCCCCCCCCCGCCTTCCTTCTTTCAGGTCTTGATATGAATACACAGCTTCAAAGGCTTTCTTTCTCACATAGTGAAAACTATGCATAGAATTTCAAGGACTTCACTCCTCCTTGCCTTGGTTTACTATTCATCCTACCTCAGTGATAAAAGGCATTTCCTGGCAACCAGCACCTAGATGCTGGCCAGGAATTGCAGTGCAGTCTCAGAGTTCTTCCTATGCTGTCTCCTGCCTCAGTGGTAACCAGCCAAGAGCTGTCTCTCCCATTTGTTACAGTCCCATGCAAGCCCTGCTGGCCACAAGAGACAGATGATCAAGCAGGTGTCCACTGGATGGCAACCACAAAAACAGGGAAAGCAGATGCTTATACAAGCTTCCAGCCAGGAGATACTGTGACTCAAGAGTTCAGAAAATGGAGAGTGCAGAGAAAGAGCATGCCTTCCACGGTCTGGAGAGGATTACAATTACCCCTTAGATATGTATTTAATTAGAAACCTGTCCCTGAGGATACAGCTATGAAGATGAGCTAATACACCTCTTTCACTGAAAGACGGCACCTCAGTTTGTTCTTCTTGCTGTGCTCTGGGCAGGGTAGCAGGGTAGGAACTCTTTCTCTGTTTGTTACAGTTTTGTGGAAACCATGGGTATAAGCCCCACTGGCCACCACTGCCAGGTATTCTACAGGGGTCCACTTGGTGGCACCCACAAAAATTAGGGCTCCAGATAATGTATAAGCTCCTTTCCTGGAGATCCCAGGCAGTCTGAATGAGGCAGAGGCAGAGCACCCACTGGCCTCCCTCCATCCATGGAGAGTACTTCATATGTGTGTTAAATTAGATAGTTGCCCCTCAGGTCAATGCTTTAACATAAGCAAATAAGCTTCTTACATTGAAAGTCCAGGGGCTTTTCATTCAGCTGCTTCTGCATTGGGCTCTGGGGTGAGTGAGTTAGTGCACTTGAGCCTTTTAAGAAGTGTTTCTCAGGTCACTGGTCTTGAGGGTCTCACGGAAGCAAACCCTGCTGGCTTTCAGTGCTAGATGTTTGGGGGGCTCATCTCTCAGATGAAAGACTTAAAAGTTGGAGTGTCTCATGTGGGGTTCAAACCCTTTGTTCCTTAGGAGAAATTCAAGGTTTTGAGTTCTCTCAGGATTGTGGGTCACTGGGCTGGGGGTGTGTTATGGTGAGATTGTCTCAGTGTCTCCTGCCCACCTCTACATGGGTTTTTCCCTCATTCACTTAATGTGTACAAGGCACTTAGCTAGTTCTTCCCCCTGCAAAGGAAATTGTTCTATATGTAGCTGTAAATGGTGTCCATGGGAGGAGCTGAGGTCAGCATCTTCCTATATTGCCATCTTGAACCAGAATCCAGTACTATTTTATTTAACAAAAAATTAAAGCTAAAGTTGTCTGGAAGTAACTTTGACTTCACTCCCTTTTGATTTTCAAAAGAAAAGGACCACAGCTGAAATTACTTTTACAGAACAGAAAGAGCTCATTTTCCTAGCACTCGCAGAGCTGAACACTCAACACTGAGAACTGCAGTGGAGAACTATTGACTATTTTGTTATGAATGGTGCCACCCAGGAGAATGGAAAGCCAGTGCTCCAAAGCCTGAACTCCCCAATGGCCTGTAGGTTACAGATTATGAGGGCGAAATCCCAGGACACTGTGAGTTAGGGTTTTGCTGGGAGCCAAATGGTGGGAGGTGAGATAAGGGTAATGAATCATTTCTTCAGGTCTTAAGGACAGTTTAGAAGTCAGTTCCAGGTCCCTCTGGTTTCATGGGAGAGTAGCCAGGGGGTTGTTTCTCCTTTGGGCTTAGGAGCTTAAACATAACTCAGGTCGAGATGTTATTCTTAGCCTGACAGAGGTCCAGACCTTGGGATCATTAGTCAGGTCCTGGCTACTGTCTCCTGCTGCTTTGGGGGTTGCTAATCGATTTTCCAGGAGAAAGGCTAAATCTTTCTGAGGTGTACAGACACAGAGAAAGATGATTTCTACAGGCAGAATTTAAAGGTAAATTTAATCAAAATCATAAGGCCCTTCATTTTCATTAAAGTTTTCACAGAAAATAATTAAGAGTGCATAACAGAAAATTTTAGGTAATAGCCAATTGCACTCTGGCTTATTTTTCAAGACTAGATTTACACTACAACTGCACAGACATCTGTCAATTTAGTAAAATGTAACTATTGTAGGTCTAAATTAAATTCTTAAATCTTGGTAAGATAGAGTATACATATTTAGAGTTTGTGCAGGAATAAAAATAATTTTAAGAATGCTTTCATAAATACTGCAGTACCAAAGGAATGTCTTTGGTTTTGGTTTCTTAGGCCCTCAAGAGTCCTACCTTAAGTACTTCCTTTAGGTGAACCACCGCCATGCGATTCAGGAGAAAGAAGCACTTTCTTTCACTAGAAGTGGCACTCTATCACCTGCTAAAATAGTAGCTGAAATCTGCCTTGGTTGATCTTCTAAGCATGCTTAGCTCCTCACATTTTAAATCAATTAAAATGCACTCTTTGTTTAAAGAACCACTTTGCAATGGCAGTGTTCCCATTCAATTTATTGGTATGGAGACCCAGGAAGATGGCTGGTACATCAAAGAAGCTGGAAAGATTTGTACTTACACATGGTGCTCGAGAAGATTTATCACATGATATGACTGCCCCAGGCCAGGCCTCCTCAGCCCTGGTCTGCATGATTGCAACAAATTCATACTTGTGCATATTTGGGTGTTTCTGGACTTTGATGAAGTGTGTTTCATAACTGTGAAAGTAACTAAAAAAGTCAAAGTAAATAATAGCAGTCACAACAGACACCAAAGCAAGCAGTCACTGGTTAAGAGAAAAATGCCCGGGGAAATAGGCCAATAGAGTTGTGAAACTTAAAACTCTTGATATAAAGGCATTTTTAAATAGAGAGATAGACTTTTAAAAATAAACTGCAAAAGAAAATTTCCAAAACTAACTTTAAAATGACATGAATTTTCCATATTTTTGGTTATATTTAAATAACCAACAAGTGTCTTGATTAAATGATGCATTTTTTTCCTCTTTCACATTTTCCTATATTAGTATCAACAAGAGACACTCAGAACATTTAACCACAAGTTATGACAGATATTTTGTTTTTGAGGCATTTCCTCTAAAACTCATATCAACAATTGTTTAAGCCTGCTTATGATTTAAAGGCACCCCCCAAATTAATAGTCTTCATAACCAAATAATAGTAAAAGTTATTGTTTACCACATGCCAGGCTCACTTCTAAGTGTCATGCATTGTGAGTTTACTAAATACTGACAAAAGCCATTAAGATTAATGGTCTGGTTATTTCCTAGTTTTTGAGATGATAAAAAAGGAGGCAGGGCAAGATTAAATGACTTGCCCAAGGTTACTCAATTAGTAATATATTACAGTCAGAATTTGAACCCAAATTGGATGCAGAGCCTAAGCCACCACCACTACTTTATACCTCTGTCTGAAATAACATGCTCAGAATGACAATGCAAACCTCTGTAATACTGATTACAGTGGCCATTAAACTCATTCACACAAGGCACCATGGGTGCTTCTACAAAAAATAGATTGTGTAAAAAACGTTCATGATAGGTTGTCCCTTAAGTAGCTTCAAATCTAATGGGTATTAAAGTAACATTAATAACTTTGAGATAGAGCATAATAGGTATCATGTGTATTTTTAAAGATTTTGTTTATTTTTCTTTTTTTAAATTTTTTCTAATTGAGATATAATTGACATATAACATTATATTAGTTTTGGGTGTACAACATAATGATTCAATATTACATATTTTGAAGTGATCACCACAGCAAGTCTAGTTAACATATGTCACCATACATGATTACAAATGTTTTTTTCTGATGAGAACTTTTAAAATCTACTCTCCCAGAAATCTTCAAATATGCAATACACTATTGTTGACTGTGGCAACCATGCTGTACATGACATCCCTATGACTCATTTTTTAATTTTATTTTAATTGTTCAAATACAGTTTTCTGTCTTTTATTCCTATCCTAGTCCACCCCCCAGCCCTCCCCACCTCCGTCCCATTTCCACCTCCCCTTAGTTTTTGTCCATGTGTCCTTTATATTTGTTAAGGTAAACCCTTCCCCTTTTCCCCTGAAATTCCCTCCCCTCACCCCTCTGTTCACTGTTAGCCTGTTCTCTATTTCAGTGTCTTTGGTTATATTTTGCTTGTTTGACTGTTTTGTTGTTTAGGTTCCTGTTAAAGGTGAGATCATAGGGTATTTGTCTTTCACCGCCTAGCTTATTTCACTTAGCATAATGCTTTCCAGTTCCATCTATGCTGTTGCAAAACGTAGGAGCTCCTTCTTTCTTTCTGCTGCATAGTATTCCGTTGTGTAAATGTACCATAGTTTTTTGATCCATTCATTTACTGATGGGCACTTAGGTTGCTTCCAACACTTGGCTATTGTAAATTGTGCTGCTATGAATAATGGAGTACATAGGTTCTTTTGGATTGGTGTTTCAAGGTTCTTAGGATATAATCCCAGCAGAGGAATTGCTGGGTCAAAATGCAGATCCATTTTTAGTTTTCTGAGAAAATTCCATACTGTTTTCCATAGTGGTTGTACCAGTCTGCAGTCTCACCAACAGTGTACTAGTGTCCCCTTTCCTCCACAACCTCTCCAGCACATGCTGTTTGTTGCTTTGTTTATGATGTCCACTCTGACTGGTGTGAAGTGGTATCTCATTGTGGTTTTAATTTGCATCTCTCCGATAACTAGTGATACCGAGCATCTTTTCATGTGTCTCTTGATCCTCTGTATGTCCTCCTTGGAGAAGTGTCTATTCAAGTCCTTTGCCCATTTTTTACTTGGGTTGCTTATCTTCTTAGAGTGGAGTCATGTAAGTTCTTTATATATTTTGGAGATTAAACCCTTGTCTGAGGAATCATTGGCAAATATGTTTTCCTATACAGTTGGTTCTCTTTTCATTTTGATACTGTTTTCTTTAGCTGTGCAGAAGCTTTTTTATTTTGATGAGACCCATTTGTTTATTCTTTCCTTTATGTCCCTTGTTTTAGGGAATATATCAGTAAAAATGTTGCTGTGTAAAATATCTGAGATTTTCCTGCCTATGTTCTCCTCTAGGACTTTAATGATATCACGGCTTATATTTAAATCTTTTATCCACCTTGAATTTATTTTTGTGTATGGTGTAAGTTGGTGTTCGAGTTTCATTTTTTTGCATGTAGCTGTCCAGTCCTCCCAACGCCACTTGTTGAAGAGGCTATTTTTACTCCATTTTATGTTGCTGCCCCCTTTGTTAAATATTAATTGACTGTAGAGACTTGGGTTTATTTCTGGGCTCTCTGTTCTGTTCCACTGGTCCATGTGCCTGTTTTTATGCCAGTACCAGGCTGTTTTGATTACAGTGGCCTTGTAATACAGCTTGTTATCAAGTATTGTGATCCTTTCTATTTTGCTCTTCGTTCTCAGAGTTGCAGCAGCTATTTGGGGTCGTTTATGGTTCCATATGATTTTCAAAGTGTTTGTTCTATGTCTGTGAAATATGCCATTGGTACTTTAATAGGTATTGCATTGAATCTGTAAGTTGCTTTGGGTAGTATGGACATTTTGATGATGTTAATTCTTCCAGTCCATGAACACAGTATATGTTTCCATTTGTTTGTGTCTTCCTTGATTTCTTTCTTCAGTGTTGTGTAGTTTTCTGCATACAGGTCTGTTACTTCCTTGGTTAGGCTTATTCCTAGGTATTTTATTTTTCTTTTTGCTATATCGAATGGGATTTTTTTTATTTTTGCTTCTGCTGTTTCATTGTTGGTGTACAGAAATGCCTTTGATTTCTGGATATTGACTTTGTATCCCACTGTTTTGCCAAATTCATTTATTAGATCAAGCAGTTTTTCTGTGGAGTCTATAGGATTTTCTATGTACACTATCATGTCATCTGCAAACAATGACAGTTTTGTTTCCTCCTTTCAAATTTGTATGCCTTTTATTTCCTTTTCTTGTCTGATCACTGTGCCTAAAACTTCCAATACTGCATTGAATAGAAATTGTGAAAGTGGACAACCTTGTCTTGTTCCTGATCTTAGTGGAAAAGATTTTAGTTTTCACCCATTGAGTATGATGTTGGCTGTAGGTCTGTCATATATGGCCTTTATTATGTTGAGGAATTCTCCCTCTATTCCCACTTTGCTGAGTTTTTTTATCATAAATACACTTATCATAAATACCTTATCAAATGCTTTTTCTGCAGCTATTCATATGATCATGTGATTTTTGTCTTTGCTTTTGTTTACGTGATGTATTACATTTACTGATTTGTGAACATTGAACCAAACTTGCATCCCTGGGGTAAATCCCACTTGGTCTTGGTGTATGATCTTTTTAATGTATTGTTGGATGCGGTTTGCCAATATTTTGCTGAGGATTTTAGTGAGTATGTTCATCAACGATATTGGCCTGAAGTTTTTTTTCTTTGTTGTGTCTTTATCTGGTTTTGTGATTAGGGTGATGCTGGCTTCATAAAAAGAATTTGGGAGTCTTCCACCATTTTGGATTTTTTGGAATAGTCTATGAAGGATAGGGGTTAGCTCTTCTTTAAATGCTTTGTAGAATTCTCCTGTGAAACCGTCTGGTCCAGGGTTTTTGTCTGTCAGGAGTGTTTTGATTCCTGCTTCAATTTCATCTGCTGTTATTGGTCTGTTCAGGCTTTCTGCTTATTCTTTATTGAGTTATGGAAAATTTTTTTTTCTAAAAATGTGTCCATTTCACCTAGGTTTTCAAATTTCTTGGCATACAGTTCTTTGTAGTAATTTGTTACAATCCTTTCTATTTCTGTGGTATCTGTTGTAATCGCTCCTCTTTCATTTCTGATTGTGTTTATTTGGGTCCTCTCTCTTTTTTTCTTGATGAGCATGCTTTTCAAAGAACCAGCTCCTGGATTTATTGACCCTTATAATTGTGCTTTTCATCTCTATGTCATTTAATTCTGCTCTGATCTTGGTTATTTCTTTCCTTCTACTTGCTCTGAGCTGTCTTTGCTGTTCCTTGAGTTCTTGTAGACATAGGGTTAGGTTGTTTGTTTGAAATATTTCCATCTTTTTTAGGTAGGCCTGTATTGCTATGAACTTCCCTCTCAGGACTGCCTTGGCTGTGTCCCATAAGTTTTGGGTTGTTGTGAGTTTCTTTTCATTTGTTTCCAGAAACCTTTTGATTTCTTTCCTAATTTCATTCTTGACCCATTCATTGTTTAATAGCATGCTATTTAATCTCCATGATTTTGAGGGGTTTTTTCCCCTTGGGGTTGATTTCTAGTTTCAGTCCCTTGTGATCTGAGAAAATGCTTGGTATGATTTCAATTATCTTCAATTTGTTGAGGCTTGTTTTGTGTCCTATCATGTGGTCTATCTTTGAAAATATTCCATGTGCATTTGAAAAGAATGTGTATTTTGCTTCTTCGGGATGAAGGGCTATATATATATATCAGTTAAGTCCATTTCATCTAGGGCATTGTTCAATGCCACAATATCTTTGTTGATATTTTCTTTGTCAGATCTGTCCATTTTTGACAGTGGGGTATTAAAATCCCCCACTATAATTGTGTTGCTGTCAATATCTTTCTTGAAGTCCTCTAAGGTTTTCTTTATGTATTTGGGTGCTCCTATGTTGGGTGCATATATATTTACAATGTTTATGTCTTCTTGGTGGATTCTTTCCTTGAGTATTATGAAGTGACCTGGGTCTCTCTTTATGGCCTTTTTTTTTTTTTTGAAGTCTATTTTGTCTGATATGAGTATTGCTACCCCAGCTTTTTTTCCCTGTCCATTTGCTTGGAAAATTAGTTTCCAGCCCTTCACTTTCAGCCTGTGCAGGTCTTTTATCCTGAGGTGGGTCTCTTGTAGGCAGCATATGTGTGGGTCATGCTTTCCTATCCATTCAGCTATTCTATGTCTTTTGATTGGAGCATTTAATCCATTTACATTTAAGATTATTATTGATAGGTACTTATTCATTGCCATTTTTGTACCTGTGTTCCTGTCTCTCTCTCTCTCTTTTCCTTTTTTCCCTTAAAGAAGGCCCTTTAGTATCTCTTGCAGAGCTGGTTTGGTGGAGGTCTATTCTTTTAGACTTCTTTTGTCTGGGAAGCTCCTTATTTGGCCTTCTATCTTGATTGAGAGCCTTGCTGGGTAATGTAGCCTTGGTTGCAGACCTCTGGTTCTCATTACTTGGAATCTTTCTTGCCATTCTCTTCTGGCTTGGAGTGTTTCCATTGAGAAGTCAGCTGTTAGCCTTATTGGGGCTTCCTTGTATGTTACTTCCTGTTTTTCCCTTGCTGCCTTTAAGATTCTCTCTTTGTCTTGGAGTTTTGCCATTTTAATTATGATGTGTCTTTCAGTGGGCCTCTTTGGGTTCCTCTTGATTGGAACTCTCTTTGCTTCCTGTATTTGTGTGACTTTTTCTCTCATCAGATTAAGGGAATTTTCCATCATTGCTTTTTCAAATAGATTTTCTATCCCTTACTCTTCTTCTTCTCCTTCTGCTATCCCTATTATATGGATATTATTACATTTCATATCGTCTTGCATTTCTCTTAATCTCTCTTTATTCTTTCTGAGCCTCTTTTCCTTTTCTTGTTCTTTCTGGGTGTTTTTTTTTTTCTACTTTGTTCTCCATTTCACTGATCTTATCTTCAACTTCATCGATCCTGCTTTTGATTCCTTCTACTGTGTTCTTCATTCAGAAATTGTATTCTTCATTTCCTCTTGGCCCTTGTTGATAGTTCTATTTCCTTTTTCATGTTGATATAGTTTGTAGTGAGTTCATTATAGTTTCCCTGTAGTTTCTGGTAATTCATTGTGAGCTCGCTGAACTTCCTGATAACCATTGCTTTGAACTCAGTATCTGATAGTTGAGTTGCCTCTATTTCATTTAGCATTCTTTCTGAGGTTTCCTCCTTTCCTTTCATTTGGGGATTGTTTTTTGTCTTCCCATTGTTTGTGAGACTCTTCTTGTTAGCCTCAGCTTCTTAAATTGATCTGTTCTGACTCCCTGGGTTTCTGGTGTGAACTTCTGTGGTAGAATACCTATAAGATTCAGTGGTGCAGTCTTCTTGATCTCCCGAGCTCACTGGTCTTGGACTGTCATTTAAGTTGGTTCTGTGTTTGTCTTTGGGTTTTGATTGTTGTTGGGTCTTTCTTTGGTGGGTCCTTCCCACCTGCTGGTTAACTGAGGGTCACTCTGTCCACCACCTTTTGTATTTTGTTGTGCTGGTGAGGACAGGTTGTGTTGAAGCTGGTTCTTCCATGTGTACAAGGTTTGAGGATTCTCTCTTGCTCTTGTTTAATTGTTTGTACTGGGTAGTTTCTCCTCTATTTAGTTGTACTTCCAGATAGGTCCTGGATTGAGGTTTGTGTGGTTTCTACTCCCTCCTTCACCTTCTGCTGTTGTTATCTGTTGGTGGTTCCTTTGTTGTTGGGTTTCCTCTTCCAGTGGGCATCCTGGTGTTCACAGCTTCCACCTATTCTTTTTTGTGATCATTTGGAGAAAGAAGGCAAAATGTTTTAAGACAGCAGGAAAATATTCTATGATATTTACAGTAGCAGCCAGTAAAAAAAAAGATAGACGATCCTTTGGCTATGTATAGTGTTAACTGTGACCTTCCACCCAACTAGCTGATTTTTAGATAGGATGGAAAGAAGATAAGACTCTTGTTGGGGAGGGAAGGATTGTGAATTGGATCTAGAAAGCAGTGAGGTTGTGGGAGGTCAGATTCTGAGGAAAGGTGAAAGTAAAGGATAGTAAATAGGTGTAGTGTGTGAGAGAATAGAGTTAACCTCTACAGTAATATAGTTCAGGAAACCGTGTAGTGGGCTAAGATCTGGGAGGGGTGTTGTGAAGTATTTACAATTCTATGGAACAGCTATTATTTACAATGATAACGGAGCAACAATCATACGACAGAATCTATATGATCCGGATAACAAGAATAGGGAGTATAGGACCTTGAATAGTGTACTAATGGGACACAAGTGACATGAAGGACAGTAAATTAGCAATACGCTATTAAAGAGAGAACAGGGCAAACCAGTCAAATCATGCAATATAACCAGCCAAGCAAAGCAGACTACACAGAAAGAAGAGGAAGACAAAAATACTATTAAAATAAAAGATGTTAAGAATAATGAAAAAATAATAACGATAATACAAATATGCAATAACTTGCAGGTTCTCTGTAATAGCAAAGTGAAATTTGTCGTACTGTTGCAGCTGTTGGGATGCCTCCTCTTTGGGTCCATCTCTGGTCTTTTCACAGTTCTAGGTCTTTTTGTCTCACTTGTGGGTATATTTTTTTAAAAAGAAAAAAGCAGAAGGAAGGAAGAAGATATGAAATTGGGAAGCAAGGAAGAAGGAATAAAACAAGAAAGAAGGAAAGAGAGGAAAAAGGAATTGAAAGATAAAAAATAATAAAAAATTACTTAAAAAAAGCCTCTTGTTTGTTTCAAACTGGCCAAACTGGTTTTTCTGGTCTTGCTGGCTGCAGCAGGCTGAGGGGCGATTGGTAAGGCTTTTCTCTCTTCCAGATCTGCCCTCTGTCAGCCTCACACTCCCTCTCCCCAGAGCTAGCCTGGCGCCTCTGCCCAGTGCCTTGGGTGTGGGATCCAGGCCTTCCTCAGAGCACACTTTCTCTGGGGATTACCGCTGTGGGCTGGGGTGCCGGAGCTTGTGTGCACTCAGCCAAGTTGCCTTGGTCCCACGGGTTCAGGTGCACACCCTTCCCAGTGCTATGGGGGTGTGCAGGGCCTTCCACGCAACCTTTCACACAACCTGGGGATCACTGCCCAGTTGGGTGGTGAGGAGGACAGAGCAGCTGCTTCAGGAGAATTCCCCAAACAGTGACTCTTTTCTTTCTTTTCTTTTTTTTTTTTTTTTGAGAAATTCCTCCTACTCAAGCCTGCCACTCTGCAGAGCGACCTGGCCTCTCGCACAGCCCAATTCTCCAGCCAGACCAGGGGCTGTTGGGGCCAAGGCTTGTCACTGTGCAATTCTCAACTTTCCCCAGCGGGTGTCTACAGACTCTGTGTGTGCTCAAAGCCCCTGTGTGTTTGCTACTTAGTTCTTATTCCCTTCTCTGCAACTTCAAGCAACCAGGTCTCTCTCAGTGCTGCTTAAACCTTGTTTGGCCAGGGAGGGAGCAGTTGACCCACCTCTCTCCCAAGGATCCTGTGGCAGACCCAGTGGGCACTGGGCCTGGGGCTGCAGCCACCCTGGTCCCTGAGATGGTCCCTGAGACCTTATTGTCCTGTAGCACTCTCCTTACTGTCTGGTTTTTCAGTGTCTGCTACAATTTTTGGTCTCTTATTTTCATATATGCTGGGGTACTGTTGGCTGTTTGCTCTTTTCCTCCATAGATTGGCTAGGTTTTTCTCCCATGTGTAGAGGGAAGTGGAATCTGCTCCCTCTTACCTCGAAGCCACCTTCCTCCTCTCCCTATGATTTGTTTTATAGCTGGATATTGTACCTTTTGACTACATTTACCTACTTTGCCCATCCCCCAACCCCACCCCAGCAACCACCAATCTATTTTTCAGTAGGATATTGTTTTTTAGATTCCACATATAAGTAGGATCATACTGTACTTAGTTTTCTGTCTTATTTCACTTAGAAGAATGCCCTTAAGATTTCCTTCTTTCTAGGCTAAAATATACACGCGCACACACGAGTGGGAATGCATACACACAGACACACATATTCTGTCTGGAAAAAGACCAGCTATTGGTTTTTTTAAATTATTTTTATTGTTTTTTAAGTACAGTTGTCTCCAATTTCCCCCATCCTCTACCCCCCACCCCCACCTCCCACCCTCAATCCTACCTGTCTTTGGCTTTGTCCATGGGTCCTTTATACATGTTCCTTGATGACAAGAATGGTTTGCATGACGTAGATGTTACCTGGCACCCAAGGAGAGTGGACTGGAATGTGCATGTGTGAAAAATGATGACTTCACTATACTAGTCAGTCAGGGGTGGTACATGTCCTTGTGTGGCCCTTGCAGTCAAAATGACAGAGTAGAGCCCTGGCTGGTGTGGTTCAGTGTATTGAGCACCGGCCTGCAAACCAAAGAGTTGCCAGTTTGATTCCCAGTCAGGGCACATGCCTGGGTTGTGGGCCAGGTCCCTGGTTGGGGACTTGTGAGAGGCAACTGGTTGAGGTTTTTCTCACACATCAATGTTTTTCTCCCTTTCTTTCTCCTTCTCTTCTTCCCATCTCTCTAGAAATAAATAAATAAAATATTTTAAAAATGAGTAGAACAATGAACCTGCATCAAATTATGCATTCAACTTGAACATTCCCACATGGAAACTATTCCGATGATTCAGAAGGTTGCAGCCATGGGCAAATGGTGACTGGCAGCTTCATCACAACAATGTGCCTGCTCATGCATCACATCTTGTGCAGTTTTCTGATGAAACATCAAATCACCCAGGCAACTCAGCCCTTCTACATCCCAGATTTGGTGCCCTGAGACTTCTGGCTTTTCCCAAAACTAAAATCATCTTTGAAAGGGAAGAAATTTCAGACCATAAATGAGATTCAGGAAAAAATGAGGCAGCAGCTGATGATGACTGGAAGAACTGTGTGAGGTCCCAAGGTGCTCTTTGAAGGGGGCTGAAGCATCACTGTCCTATGTACAATGTTCCCTGTATCTTGTATCTTCTTCAATAAATGTCTCTATTTTTCATGTTACATGGCTGGACACCTTCTGGACAGACCTCGTATCACATGGTCTGTATCAATTCATCTGTTAATGGCACTTAGGTTGTTTACATATCTTGGCTATAAATACTGCTGCAATGAATGGGGATGCAGGTATTTCCTCTACATATAGTTTTTGTTTTCTTTGGATATATTACCAGAAATGGAATTACTGGATTATATGGCAGTTCAATTTAAAATTTTTTGAGGAGCCTCCATATTGTTTTCTGTAATCAATATGCCAATTTACATTCCCAACATACTTGCATTTGTTTTTTTATAGTAGCCATTGTAACAAGTATGAGGTGATAGTGCATTGTGGTTTTCATATACATTCTCCCAATGATTAGTGATGTTGAGCATCTCATGAACCTGTTGGACTTTTAAGTCTTTTTTGAAAAAAGATTTTATTTTTAGAGAGAGGGGAAGGGAGGAAGAAAAACATCAATGTGTGGTTGTTTCTTGTGTGCCCCCGCACTGGGGACCTGGCTCACAACCCAGGCATGTACCCTGACTGGGAATTGAACCGGTGACCCTTTGGTTTGCAGGTCAGCACTCAGTCCACTGAGCCACACCAGTCAGACCTGGACTTTTAAGTCTAAAAAATGTCTACTCAGATCCCCTGCCCATTTTAAAATCTTTGCTATGAGTTTTATGTTTTCATATTTTTGATATTAACCCCTTAGCAGATACATAGCTTGCAAATATTGTCTATTTTGTATTTTGCATTTACATTTTGCTGAAGATTTCCTTTACTGTGCAGAACTCTGTTAGTTTAATGTAGTCTTACTGTTTGTTTCTGCTTTTATTGCTTTTGCTTGAAGTGTCCTAAAACAAGCCATCACCAAGACTGTCAAGGTGTTTATCACCTATGGTTTCTTCTGAGTTTTATGGGTTCAGGTCCCTGTTCTAGTCTTTAATTCATTTGGATTTTTTAATCTTTTAATTTTTGTGTATAAGATAATGGCCCAGTTTTTCCAATAGCATTTATTGAAGGGGTATTACTTTCCCCATTTTATGTTGTTGACTCCATTGTCATCAACTAATTACCATATATGTGTAGGTTTATTTCTGGGTTCTCCATTCTGTCCCATTGATGTATATGTCTGAATTTATACCAATACTGTAGTTTTGATTACTATAGACTTGCAGTATAGTTTGAAATCAGGGAGCTTGATGCCTCCAGTTTTGTTCTATCATATTTTTATAGTTGACACTGAATAACGTAATGTGGGGCTTCCAGTTACTGGCCCCCACCACCCCCTGTGCAGTCAAATGTCCACATATAAATTTTGACTCCCCCAAAACTTAAGTACTAAATTCCTACTGTTGACCATAAGTCTTAATGGTCATATAAACAGGCAATTAACCCATATTTTGTATTTTATGTGTATTATACTATATTCTTACAAGAAAGTATGCTAAGGAAAATAGTAAGGAAGTCATAAGGAAAATACACTTAATAGTATTTATAGAAAAAAATCCATGTATGAGTAGACACCTGCAGTTCAAACCCACATTGTTCAAAGGTTAACTGTAATCTAAAGAAAGTATTATGGTTCAGATAAACCGAGAAGCTGGGAGCTGAGGTAGTTAAATGGCTATTTTAGACATTTTCTGGGATTAAGGTAACACTTTGGAGTTTTCCAACAGACACCAAGTCACAAGGCATAGGTTTGAAACCTTCATCTCATCTTGTTTCAGCAAATTATCCTCTCTGAATCTTTTTTGAACTATCTCACAGTTACTATTGGTTTTCAGTAAGAATATATGGATTTTAGCCAGGTCTTTTCAGTAAGAGATGGACCTCAACAACGACATCAAGAATAAAAGGAATTTTTTAAACCAGTACTAAAATTAAGGCAATTTTAGAAACCAGAATGGCTTCATGAACCTCAGGAATGGGAATGGGGACTATGATTGCTGCTGTTTGGGTCACTTGCCCAGTGACAAAAGTGCAGGAGTGGTTAGGACTGAGCCTGTGGACAGGAAGGTGAGAACTGATAGGCAACCAGAACTGTGCAGTTCCCAAAAGGGCAGACTAAAGGACAGATATCATTTGAATCTAAAAAAGATGTAAGAAACAAAAGTGCTAATATAAAAAATAATATAAACAAATGAACATTCCCCCATGTTCAGGGCATTGTTTAGCATATCAGGTAGTATATAGTATAATCCTTGGAAGAAAGCCCAGGCTATGTGTTGGGAAACATCCTGCCTGGTTTCAGGAGCTGTAACCTCACCAACAGGTAAAAAGACCCCACAGTTAGGGGACCTTGGGACCATAAGCCACTAAGGAGACAAAACTTATCCTCCCAGCAGGGGTACAGCCTTTGCCCCCTTTACTTCACCCTGCTTGGCCCCTGGAGGATGGCTGGATGGTCACTGATGGGTAAGATTCCTCAGGGAAGGAACAACCTAAGATAGGCACAGTCTCAACGGGGCCATCAGGGAAGGACTTATGGGATTGTGGAGGCGGGACAAAAGACCCTCACCCCTCGGCTTTAATGTAGCCTGAGTTCTCATTCTATGTGTAAAAAGTCTCCTAATTTCTTGGCTGCCTTGTTTCCCCTGCATGATTCAGGCCTGAAAAAATGCCAAAGGTGGGTGCAGCCCTCTGCTGGAACGGTGGTTCCCGGTGGGGGTGGGGTTTGGGGCAGGGGGGTGATCAGGCCTGAGAAAGAGTGCATAAAGCCCTGTAAAGCCTGCTTTGCTCAGAATGTCCTCAATTTAAATGTTAAGGGTCCCAGCACAAAATGTTTGTTTCCCAAGGGTTTACAGCTGATTGGCATCACCATCTACCAGACCCTGACTCAAAAGGATGCCATGACCCCAGAAATGTTATCTGTAAACCATACCTTTCTTTGATATGCATCCCTATGCAAGTTAAACTCAGTAAAAGCCTATTGAGAGAGAGAGGCTTGACACCTTTATCGAGAGACTGGTCAGCCTTTCCTCCCCAAGATTATGTCTTGGTAGACTTATTCTCATCCGTAGCAGCTGGGGGAGCTCTGTGGGCAGAGCTCCCCCACAGCCATGCTGTTTGGATATAGTATGGGAGAGGAGTGGATATTGTAGGCCCAGATGATGAAGGGCCTTAAATGGAAGACTAAGTTAGATTTGATTTTGACAAGTCAGAGCCTATGCAGGTTAATACACAGAAGATACACAGGCACAGTTTTGTATTAGAGTAACTAACCTGGATTAGAGAAGGGAGAAATGGGAGGTGGGGGATTTCCTTAAGAAGCCATTCAAGTCAAAGTTATGCAAGGACATGAACTCAGTAGGTGGTCATGGGGATAGGAAGAAAAAATAAACCAATCAACCGGTCAACCACATGTCAGGCAGTGGAAGAGTAGAACTGTGAGCAATGGTGGCTGCTCAGAAGTAGAGATGAGGGCTAAGAAGAGTTCCCAACAGCTAAAAAGCTCCACAGTGAGCAAATGAATGAATGACAGATGGTACAAGTCAGTAAAATGGCAAAGTCAGGAGGTTAGAAGGAGAATTCTGGCAGGCAATTCCAAATGTGACACCATGTCTCATCAGAAAACTTGGGGCAGCAAAAAATTAGTCTTCTAGAATAGATGAAATTGCAAAAAGCACCAATAAAAAATAAATGAACGTACTACAGACTGATACTTAAATCCTAATGCAAAAATGTGGGTTTAGCCAACAGGTTTATAAAATTTTAAAAATTTAAATTTATTAGGATTTATTAGTAACACAATTACACAGAATAAAGTTTAGGAATTCATCAATTATGATCACCAATATGTGCTTCTTTGTGGCTTTTTAAACTGTATTCCTCATGATTCAAATTTATTCAGTATAGTTGAATTTCATACATAGCTTCACAATATGGATATTACAGTTCTCCCACTGGTAAAATTAATAAAAACGTATCTTTCATGAAAGGCACATAAAGAATCTAAACTAACACACTTAAGGAACTTCGACAACTCTGAATTTCTTTACATTAGAGAGAAGAAAAACAAATCCCAAGATGAAACATATAAATGTACTTTGTGGTCACTCACCCACACACACATACACGTAGTTCAACAAATACACTTTGACAAAATGACAGCACATTAACTCAACTCAGAAACTCCTTATCCACAGAGCTCACTGAAAGGCTTTTTCAAGATGAGTGAAAAAAGGCAAGTAGGGTGGGGAATGATGTTCGTTTTCAGAAATGAGGTCACAGGACACCATGAATAATCAAAAGAAAAATGACTACTGAAGTTCAATAGCTAGCTGATGGTAACACTTATCTGAGCATACATACAATCACTGACTTTATTAAATACTGTTATTCATCTTCTAAGTGTAACTGCCCATTTCATTCTCAGAAATAACAGCAAAATTTAAAAAGAAATAATATCAACTCAAGCAAGGAGGAAATTTGAATAATTGAAGGGAAAAAGTAATTTTAATATAATGTGATGATTAAATTTGAAACTAGTTACATATGAATTAAAAGCTTGCATTATATCAGCAGCAGAACATTTAAAGATCTTTCTTATTATCTTCCAAACAAAGAGCTATCATATATGCTAGGTACAAGGGACTTCCCAAAGGAAATACACAAATGAATGTCTCAAAATTCATTATGCTGACATATTTTTTACCCAAAAATGCTCTCATCATCCACCAAAACTTAGTTATAAATAAAAAGGTAATTATTTAAAGTGTATAAAAATTAATCTGGCACCACCTTTAAGGCAATGCCTGAATACCATCCAAATATTAAAATTCAAAGTGAAAACAAACCAACTGAATAAAAATTAAGTATTTATAAGTCTAAGATAGTATATCCTCAAAATATAAAATTTTAGTTTTTCAAACCAAATCTAATGTAGAATTAGATTAGCATGCAATCTTAAAAGAAAAAATAAAATGCATACCATGTTTAAATAATCCAAAGGCAGATATATTCATCCTCTTTAAGAACATTTCAATAAAGCATTAAAGAACAAATCATGTTATTAAAATAGTCTGTGCAGTGTTTGTACAAATAACATTTTTTATGATTACAAGATTATCAAGATAAGGGTTTCAATGTTCCCTAATATTAATTACTGTATTTAAAAACTTATAGGGCATGAACATAAATAAAGCTGTTTAAAACTGGAAAACATGGTAATAGTCTCACTGACTACAAAGTACTTAATATTTCTGTTATTTCCAAAGCAATCATACTAGAATGGTAAGTTGCTGCTCTTAAAACCTAAAAGCAATGTGGAAACCCATAATGTGGAAAACCAAAGTTATAAATACATGTATACATACATTTGCATATTTACACTTACGCAGAAATCCTCAATATACTAGAGCCCAGCTTTAACACTGTCCTTAGTTTCACACTACAAGACCACCTTTCACGCTTAAGAAAGGTCTTTTTTTTTCTTAAACTTTCAGTTAAAAAAAACATAACAAATTTGATCAGGTCCAGATGTGTTTGCTGTATACTAACTACATTCTGTGTTGCTGCAAGACTCTAGTCTAAAGAGATCCACATGTAAGTACTCTTTTGGTTTGAAAATACATTTAACCATTCACTGCAAAACTTAGAAGAGACCACAATCTTTTAGATTATTTTTTATGATGACATCTGTTACAGCATCAAAAACAAACTGCACATTCTTAGTATCTGTGGCACATGTAAAGTGGGTGTATATTTCTTTTGTGTCCTTTCTTTTATTGAGGTCTTCAAACTGACATTGAATATATGCAGCTGCCTCTTCGTATGTGTTTGAGCCTAAGATGAGAAAAGGAAAAAAAACAAGTTAAAATTAGTATACCACTAAGAAAAATGGACCTTAAATATTGAATTCAGTTTCATACATTTAAAATATTTGGACTCTATAATTGCATTTTTCCTTGTAGAATAAGAGAAACTACTTCTTCTAAATTAAAAATACCCAATGTGAACTACCTTTAACTGACTATATATAAGTTATCCTTAAAAAAGCCTTATATCTTTGTTCCTGCTTCAATCTCCAAATGCCAGATCCCCTCCTTTTTCTTATTCCTTGTACTCTGCATCCCAACCACTGAGTTCTCTGATGGTGGCATGCTATTTCAGTTATAGTCTAGTGGCTGATCAAAAAATGCTGGCAGACTGCAGATCAGTATTTTTACTCCCTTTTCTATAGACACATTAATGAGCATTTCTCACTTATTTTTCCTTATTAAAAATTATACAAGAGCCCTGGCTGGTATAGCTCAGTGGATTGAGTATGGGCCTGTGAACCAAAGGGTCACCAGTTTGATACCCAGTCAGGGTACATGCCTGGGATGCAGGCCAGGTCCCCAATAGGGGGTGTGTGAGAGGCAACCACACATTGATGTTTCTCTCCCTCTTTCTCTTTCCCTTCCTCTGTCTCTAATAAATAAATACATAAAATATTTACAAAAATTGTACAAGACTCTACAGTGTAGTTTATGGCTATGAGGTTACAAAAAGTGAATGATAAGTTCCTGCTTTCAGGTAACTGAGTAAAGACTTCTGATTACAAACACTCTGGAGATTCTCTGGTAGTATCTAAAGGTAATCATGCTCTGTGACCCAGCAATTCAGTTTGTAGATGTGCCCTTGACATATAACATATAAAGACTTTTAATAGCAGAACTTCTAGTTTAGGCAACAATCCAGATAATAAATTCCAGTATATTCATAAAATGAGCTGCTGTACAGTAATGAGAAATAAGAACAAAAGCACTATTGCTACACACAACAACATGGATGCACTTCATTAACATACTGTTAATCAAGTAACGCCAGGTACAAAAAGACTATACACTGTATGACTCAAGTGATGATCAGAAAACAAAGAAGTCTGATAACCATCAAAATTAATCAATGAAGATAAGTCATAATAATGGTTACTGTATGTGGTGGGAGGGGCATGATGGGGCTTTTGGGAACCTCAAAATGACCTGAATGGTGAATATATCAGTATGTTTACTTCTAAAAATTCAATGAGCTTCACATTAGTATTGAATGTTTGTGTATCTATGTTTTTTTATGTACATATATATTACTTCATTTGAAAGAAAACTGTTGAATCTCTCCTTTGCAGTAATAACACAACATTACTTGTCTGGCTTTCAAGGTGTCTAATATCCAGCCTGCTCAGGGGATCTACACTCTGAGACCCTCTCTTCCACATCCCAGGCTCACCTCATGCCATGAGAACCCAATATTCAAACTGCCACTTGTGTTACTGCAGCCCTTTCCTCCAGTTAGTTCACCAGTTGTTTGCATATCTTAGCTACAGTAAATGTGCTGTAATAAACGCAGGCAAGCAGACAGCTTTTTGAATTGATGTTTTGTTTTCTTCAGATGAATACCCAAAGGTGGGCTTGGTGAATTATGTGGTACTTAATGTTTTTAATTTCTTAAGACATCTGTAATTTTTTCCATAGTGGAGGCACCAATTTACATTCCCACCAATATAACAGTGTACAAGGATTCCCTTTTCTCCACATCCCTGCTGACCCTTGTTATTTCTTGTCTTTTTGATAAGTGGCACAGGTGTGAATTGATAGTTCATTGTGGTTCTGATTTGCATTTCCCTGATGATTAATCATGTTTAGCACCTTTTCACGGACCTGTTAGCCAGATGTATGTCTTTTTTGGAAAATATCTATTCAGTTTCTCTGCCCACTTTTTAAATTGCTTTTTAAAATACATACATACATTTATTTGTTTGTTTCTTTGTTGATGCAATTTAGTTGTACTGGGTTCTTTATATATTTTGGATGTTAACCCCTTGGCAGATATATGCTTTGCAAATATTTTCTCATTCCATAGGCTTCTTTTTCATTTTGTTAATGGTTTCCTTTGCTGTGTGGAAGCCTTTTAGTTTGATGTAGTCCTACTTTTTCCTTTTGGTGTCAATCCAAAAAATCTTTACCAAGGTTGATGTCAAGGTGCTTACTACCTATTTTCTTCTAGGAGTTTTATAATTTCAGGTCTTATGTTCATGTCTTTCATCACTTTGATTTAATTTTTGTGAACAATATAAGATAGTGTTCCAGTTTCCTTTTGCATGTGGCTGTCCAGTTTTTCCAACACCATTTACTGAAGAAACTGTCTTTTCCCTAGTGCATATTCTTGCCTCCTTTGTCACAAATTAATTGACTATATATGTTCTGGTTTGTTTCTGGGCTCACTATTCTGCTCCACTGATTTATGTGTCTGGTTTTATGCCAATACCATACAGTTTTGATTACTATAGCTTTGTAATAGTCTGATATTAGGAAGCATTATGCCTTCAGCTGTGTTCTTTCTCAAGACTGCTTTAGCTATTCAGACTCTTGTGGTTCCATACATGTTTTAGGATTTTTTATCCTCTTTCTGTGAAAAATTCCATTGGAATTTTGATAGAATTACATTGAATCTGTAGATTGCTTTGGGTAGGATGAAATTTTTTTAACAATATTCTTCCAATCCATGAGCATGACATCTTTCCATTTATCTGTGTCTTCAATTTCTTTCACCATTATTTTACAGTTTTCAGTGTGTAACTCTTTCAGCAATTTGGTTAAATTTATTCCTAGGTATTTTGTTCTGTTTGATGCAATTATAAATGGAGCTTTCGATTTCTTTGACAATTCATTACTAGTACAGAAATGCAACAAATTTTTCTATCTTAATTTTGTATCCTGGAACTTTGCTGAGTTGTTTATTAGTTCTAGTAGTTTTGTAGTGGAGTCTTTAGGGTTTTCCGTATATATCATGTTATCTGCAAATAATGACAGTTTTTCTTCTTCCTTTCCAATTTGGATGCCTTTTACTTTTTTTCCTTGCCTAATTCCTCTTCCTAGGACTTCCATTACAGTATTGAATAAAAGTAGCAAGAATTGAACTCCTTGTCATGTTCCTAACCTTAGAGGAAGGGAAACCTTTTAGCTCTTCAGCACTGAATATAATGTTAGTTGTGGGCCTGTCATATGTGGCCTATATTATGTGGCAGTACTTTCCCCCTACACACATTTTGTTGAAAGTTTTTATCGTAAATTGATGGATTTTGTCAGACGTTTTTCTGCATCTAATTTTTATACTTCTTTTTGCTAAGGTGGTATATCACATTGACTGATTTGAAGATGTTGAACCATCTTTGCATCCCTGGAATAAATTCTACTTGATTACGGCCTATGGTCCTTTTAAAGTGCTGTTGAATTTGATTTGCTAATATTTTATTAAGAATTTCTAGCCCTGGCTGGCGTAGCTCAGTGGATTGAGCGCGGGCTGCGAACCAGGCGTCACAGGTTCGATTCCCAGTCAGGGCACATGCCTGGGTTGCAGGCCATGGCCTCCAGCAACCGCACATTGATTTCTCTCTCTCTCTTTCTCCCTCCCTTCCCTCTCTCTCTAAAAAAAATAATAAAATCTAAAAACCAAAGAATTTCTGCATTTGTGTTTATCAGGGATATTGACTTGTAATTTTTTTCTTGTGTTGTCCTGGTCTGATCTGGGTGTTAGGGTAATGGTGCTCTTGTAAAATGAGTTTGGAAATACTCCATCCTCTTCTACTTTGGAAAAGCTTAAGAAGAAATGGTATCAATTTTTCTTTAAATATTTGGTAGAGTTCACCAGTGAGGCCATCTGGTCATGGACTTTTATTTGTTGGAAAGTTTCTCACTACTGATTGACTCTTTTTACTGGTAATACATCTGTCTAGATTTTCTATTTCTTCATGATTCAGTCTTCAGAGACTGTACATTTTTAGGAATTCACCCATTTTTTCCTAGGTTGTCAAAATACATTTTAACTCTTTTAAAGCTGCTAGCAGATACCATATATTTTTACAAATAAAATTCTAGCTTATTTTATTAAATCATAATAGGGTTGGTATTCTGAAACTCAAAAGCACCAGTGGTTTGTTCAAATAGAAGGTAATGCAACCACCATACCAAAAATACAGGATGGGTAAAAGTAAGTTTATAGTTGTTCATATGGAAAATAATATAATAAATAATAATATAAGAATTATGTTCTGTGTAATCACAAATATAAATCTACTTTTGCCACCCCCTTATGTTTTTGGAAAACAGCTTTCATTATTCCATGCCTAGCTCAATTTCATGTACACGTATGAGGACTGTGCAGAAAGTACACAGCCATGTAATATTAAAAAAGAGACATTTATTGAAGATACAAGATACAAGAAAAATTCTACATAGGACAGTGACACCTCAGTCCCCTTCAAAGTAGGCATCACAGGACCTCACACAGTTCTTCCAGTGTCTCTTCCACTATTCAAAACATTGCAAAATCCTTTGTTGGAATTGCCATCAATTGCCCCATGGTCTTTTCCTGAATCTCACTGATGGTCTGAAATCTCTCCCGAAAGTTGATTTTAGTTTTGGGAAAAGCCAGAAGTCACAGGGCACCAAATCCAGGCTGTGGTGGGGGCTGAGTCACCTGGCTGATTTGATGTTCTGCTGAAAAACTCTGCACCAGACATGATGCATACGTGAGCATGTTGTCATGATGAAGCTGCCAATCACCAGTTGCCCATAGCTTGTTTTTGTCATATTGCATCTCTCAACTGATGAAGAACATTGAGGCAGTACCCCTTAATGTTTGGCCTAGGGGGGTGTATTCATGAGGAACAACACCTTCCCAAACAAAAAACACAGTTAACATGGTCTTGCTCTTGCTGTGACTCTGCCACATCTTCAGTGGTGAAGAACCAGGCAACTTCTGTTGGGATGACTGGGCCTTCATTTCTGGATCATAGCCATAGACCATACCTTATCTCTGCTTATGACCTTTTTGAGGAAATCTGGTTCACTGGTAGCAGTGTGAATCATCATTAGCAACTGCAGTACCATGTTCCTACTGCTCTGGTAGCAGAATTGGTGGAATGAATTTTTCTATGACATGTTTCATGCCAAGATCCTGCATCAAAATCTCAGACACAGTAGTTTTTGGAATCCCCAGATTAGCTTCTGGTTCTTGCACTGTCAGTCACTGATCTTTGTTGATTGCAGCCCATACATGTTCAACATTCTCAGGTGTTCTGCTTGTTGCAGGCCTTCCAGAACATGGATCACTTTCAACAAGATTCTCAACCGTCTTTGAAACATTTGTACCACACTTTTATTTGCACTGCACTTACTGCACAGTCTCTGAAAGCCTTCCGAATCATCCAAATAGTTCCTGTGCAGGAATGTTTAGCTTAACACAAAATTTGATGCAAATCTGTTGCTCTACTCATTCAGTCATTTTGAACACAATAGCCACACAATACACATGCTCACCCAATGGTGTCTACCACCTCCACTGACTAGTATGGTGAAGTGGTCATTGTTCAGGCATGTGCATTCCAGTCCACTCTCCTTGGCTGCCAGGTTATACTGATGTCGTGCAAACTCTTCTCATTATATTAACAATGAACTAGACTTTTTCTGGACAGGCCTCTGGGTTTGTCCCAAGAGCAACAAGACTTAAGAATGAACTTATAATAAGCACATTCCTCAGTCTGATTTTAAGTCTTAAGAATGGTAAAGATGAGGGTTGGGGGAGAACCTGACAGGTATTTTCTAACATGTGATAGAACTGTCCTAAATAAACCTAAGTATAGATGATAATATGGTTCAAGAATGGAGTATGGGAGGTTGATGATATAATTCAAAGGGAGATAGAGAATTAAGAAAAACAAAATACATTGAGTTTAGTTTGAGTTTCAGGTGCGAAAAAAACATGTACATGCTGAACAAAGTACCTGGAAATGTAAGCCTGATGCTCTGGAGAGAAACTGGAGTTGATAACAGAGTTTAACATAGTGAGAATGAATATGACCATGGAAGAATAGAGTGTAAAAGATTACAGATCTGCAGCTGGAATGTGGTGAACTGCCAATATACAGGTAAATAGAAGAGGAGAGAGATGCAGACAGGAAATAAGCTGAGTAGCGGAAGGCTACATTGGGTTCTTCTACAAAAAACAATAGTCATAGGAATTAAGAGTTGAGGCTGAAGCAAGAGGCAACTGAGTCAATAATTAGGGCATGCAGTGAAGATTACATTATTATACCAACACTGGGAATGTGAGAGAATTATGTGACATCTTTTTGTTCAAAGCTTCCGAGGTAAGTGATTACTATTAACTTGACAACATAAGGAAAATTCTCGCATATACCTGGTAAAGAAAGAGCTAACAAGTTTATTCCTTGTTGCTCTGAAATCCCTGTAGGCATGTGATATTTATGGATTCATTTGGGTACTCTGGTAATATTAGCACAAAATGGCTACTTCATAATAGGAAATGACAAAAATAAACTGAAAGATGAAAGTAAGGGCAAAAACTAAGCCACCTTGATTCTGGATAACTTCAATCTTGGAATTAATACTATAAATAATTTTATTCCTAATAAGCTCTAAAATGCTTCTGAACAAGGTGACTTAGAATACTATGACTTTCAAAAATAAAACAAAAGTTTTAAACTAAGAAACTATGAAAGTGTTTGAAGTATACCTTTGCAATATACAAAACAGGGCTGTAATAATTAATGTGCTTATATTTATTGAAGAACTACCTCCCACCCCCCAGTTCCAATGAGAATTTAATTAAAGTTAGACTGGTGGTTAATGATTTGATAGACTTAGGTCTTCTATTAGGTCACAGGGTTGTTTTAACATCACCTATGAAAAGGCAGTAAATACTTGTATAATTTACTCAATACAAGACAAAATTTTTGTTTATAATCAAATTCTTGAGACTTATTTTAAAACAGGAAGGATGGAGATAATTTATATAAATTAGCTGAATTAACTAAACTCTTCAAAATATTTATATTTAAAGATACTATAAACCAGTGGCAGTCAAACTTTTTTTAAGGCACAGTTCTCTTCATTAAAATCAAATCTTATGCAGATGGAAGCTAAGTTACTCTGTTTTAATCAGAGAGAAATTGTGTGAGTGTGTGTGTGTGGGGGGGGCAGACAAGTATCTTCATTCCTTGCACCCACTTTCAATAGCACTCCAGGAATGTCCAAAAACTAAACTAAACCATAATAACATTTTAGTCCTCTTCTGATTTTATAGATGGGGTACTGAGACCCAGGTAAATTAACTGCCTTGTTCAAGATCAAGGAGCTAATTATGGAAAAGCCAGGACTGTATCTCAGGTCTCTTTTTTTCACTGCAGACCACTTTCCATAGTAGTGAAATCAAAGTACCATTAATTAATAAAGTACCATGGATTTCCTGTGAAACATTCCCTGACTCCTCAGTTGTTAGCTAATTCACAAATTCTTTTCCATTCCCCCCTTATGTTTATTGTTCATGTTACTTTGTAGTAACATGCTGCACTGCTATTGTTTCTTTGTTTATGAGTACACCAACCTTTGAGATTGAACAGGGGGCAAGACATGTCTTATTTCTTGTGTATCACACAACACGACACAAGACCTGTTACTGTTAACTAGATGAAGGAATCAATATTGTAAGTTTATGAAGACATGAAGTCATCACAGAAAATTACTTAACAGCTTTTCCATAAAATGTTATTTTCAATAACCTAATCCATACCTCAAGTAATTACTTGTGCTTGAATGTAGTCTGATAAGCAATTTCTCTTAAAGGTAAGAATTATTAAGCTGGGGCATTCAAATCAACAACTCAAATCTTGCCATAGGGGAACTTTCACTTGGAAATTGTTGACTTGACGAGTTATTTACAGAAAGTAAAATACCTGCATATTCTGGATAGCATATAGTGAGAGGGCTCTTTTTGATTTTTTCTTCGAAGAGATCCTTCTTGTTTAGGAAAAGTATAATAGACGTTTCTGTGAACCACTTGTTGTTACATATGCTGTCGAACAACTTCATGCTTTCATGCATTCGATTCTATAGAAGAAAAGATGCAATCATCTTGTCATAATGGCAAGGGTTCTGAGAAATACTACTTTTAAAAAATAACAATATTGTAACAAAACAGAGCTTAACTAAAAAATAGATAACATACTAGAAAAATCCATTTCTGGCATTAAAGAACAAGCACACCGTGATTTCAGGGGAGATGGCATCTACATCACTCATTACTCTGGGCCTCCAGCCAGTGTTCGCCAAGTGCCCACTATGTGTCACTGTGCCTGGGCCTCTCCTGCTGCAGGACCTTGCAATCTAGGCATGCCAAGTATAAATATTTGAAAACATCTCATTATTACAGAATTTAATGAAGCTTCCACTAATTGCTAACTAGAGGTTTTTAAAGGTTACTAAGTATTAACCTTTAATAGTAATAATTTAATTAATAATTAAAATAACCTTTAATAACCTAATAATTTTTAAGGTTATTATACTGAATAAGCTGAGGCTCAATTAGCCCAACATCCTAAATATAAAAGTATGCTAAGGAAGGAAAGCTCCATCCCTGTTTCCTCCCTCTAGTATCTGTGGTTTCAAAAGGCACTGATGTATTTCACAGTGTCGAAATGAGAGCAGTAGATGTATGATGATGCACTGCACCTGCTACATTGTGACTACACAAAAAGGATTAAAAAAACCCAGAAAACTGACATTTCTATCATTTTTCCCAGTCTGTACTAAAGTTAAAAAAACAAAATTTTAAATTTGTAATTAAAAATATTTCCCCCAGATTAATGCTATACTGAAATACATCTGAAAACTACATGCTAGTGCCATGTATAAAGTGTATCAAAGATTACTGAGCTGGAGCTGGCAGAAGTAATAAGAAAAAACTTTATTTTTATTCAGTATGTAGATACTACAGGATATAGACAACGCATAGTTAAGCATAGAGGCTTGAGATAAGATCAACTCTTTTCTTTTTCTCAGGATCCACCTGTGCTTCTTTAGTATAATTCCCATTTAGTATGGAAACAGAAAAGTTAAAGAAAAGAGCCAAAACTTTCAAATAATTCAAACATTTAGTAAGAATTTCTCAAGAATTTTTTCTCAGAAAACCCCCTGGCAACATCTTCAGCTTTTCGTATTTCATGCTCAATCTTTAAAAGCGGTTGTACTTGCCATTTCTTCATCTTCAGCTAGAACCAGGTCGTAGTCACTCAGCGCCACACAGAAAATGATGGCGGTCACTCCTTCAAAGCAGTGAATCCACTTCTTCCGCTCAGACCGCTGTCCACCCACATCAAACATTCTGTACCAGGAAACATAATGAGTTGGACATCACATTAAATGTCTAAGAGCTCTGACTTCTACAATTTCAGCAAAAATTGCACAGAGAATGTGGAATGGGAAGAAAGGATAAACGGGCTTTATGGGAGGAAAACAATTTCAGAAACTGGCTTTCACAAATAGAAAGTCTGCTGATTTAAAAAAATTTTTTTATCAAGCAGAGGGTATCTAAAAACAAAACCAAAAAAACCTAAAATATCCTAAAAAACAACATATAACACATAAGAATACTTAGAATAGACAAATGCATATGAATGAACTACACTATATGTAAACACTAGAAGTCATACCAAGCAACTAGGAAATGCAGAGAGAATAAAATACTGATTTGCAAATGTCACAAAACAATAAAGGTAGAGGACACAGTCCCCTCTTCCCACTACAAAATGGTGCTTTCTCCCTGGGGCAATATGAAGGAGAAACCATTCCAGGTACGAAAAAGCTGAACAAGCAAGTCATATTTAGAGGGGGCGCCAAGAGGTTGCCTAGATTAAAAAGTAAAACCAGGGTATAAAAGAAAATGAGAAGAAATATGAGATAAATGGGTAGTCCTAATGAATAGTCTTAAGACTCAGAGTAAAAAAAATCAATTTTTACACACTATATAGTAGTAAACCATTGTTGGTTAGTGTACAGGGTAGCAACATAATTAAACAGTATAAAGACAATGATCATTTCCTCTTTTTCTGGTAAAAGTTTAAGTCAAGCAAAAGTTGAAAAGTACATAGGTTATGTTATGCAACCTAGCAATAACCACTTATGTAATGGAGACACTATGCACACTGGTACATTTTTTAAGGCTCCATTTATCTAGATGATGCACTAATTAAAATAGTCCCTATTTAAATCTCACGCAGCAAAAAGAATTTTCTCTGCAGAGCAGTACTGGCCTATAAACTAATATTGTGAATTTTATCATCACTTAAGTGGCCCTCATTCTAGTGATTTAGCTACTAAATTGTTTGTTAAGTTAGGTTTAAGAATGCTATATGAAAATGATTCTACCACATGATAAATAAAATGGATAAGATACAAAAAGGACAGCTGTTAATAAATATCAAACAAGAAATAAAACTAATTAAAATCATTATACATTTTTAAATTGTGAAGGAAGACAATCTGAAAGAACTTTACCAAAAAGATAATGTATTTTAGATAACTTCTCTGATCAGATGTCATGTATCTTCTAACCACTCAGTATAAAATAACAACCAAACAACACCACCCCACATTCCCACTCTGTGATGGTGAGTTTTATGTGTCCATTTGGCTAGGCTATTATACTAGTCATTCAATCAAACATGAATGTAGGTGCTGCTGTGAAGGTATTTTATAGTTGTAGTTAACATCTATAATCAGCTGACTTCACTCAAGTAAAGGAGATTATCCTTGACAATGTTGGCAGACCTCGCTCAATCTGCTGAAAGGCCTGAAGAGCAAAACCGAGGTTTTCCAGAAGGAAAAGGAGTCTGACTCAAGACTGCAGCATCTGTTTCCCTCAGAGCCTGCTGTCTTATCCTGCAAATTTTGGACTTGTCAGCCCCACAGTCTTGTGAGCAAAGTCCTTGAAATGAACACAATCTACTAGTTCTGTTTCTCTGGAGAACCTTGACTGATACAATTTTAATACCCCGAGTGGGGTGCTGTATACAAGGTCTGTACAGAAAAGTCCAGCCACTGTTAAATATAATGAGAACAGTTTGCACAACATTAATGTTACCTGACAGCTAAGGAGAATGGACTGGAATGTGCATGTGAGAACAGTGATGATTCACTGTACTAGTCAGTGTGGGTGGTAGACAGTGCTGAGTGGCCATGTGTACTGTGTGGCCATCACAACCAAAATGACTGAGTGAGTACAGCAATGAATCTGCATCAAATTTTGCATTAAGCTTGAACATTCCTCCACGGAAACTATTCAGATGATTCAGAAGGCCGCAGCTATGGGCAAATGGTGACTGGCAGCTTCATCATGATAATGCACCTGGTCATGCATCACATCTCAGGCAGAGTTTTTTGACAAAACATCAAAACATCTAGGTGACTCAGCTCCCCTACAACCCAAATTTGGCACCCTGTGACATCTGACTCTTCCCAAAACTAAAATTACCTTTGAAAGGGAAGAGATTTCAGACCATCAATGAGATTCAGGAAAATATGACAGACAGCTGATGGTGAATGGGAGAACTGTGAGAGGTCCCAAGGTGCCTACTTTGAAGGGGACTGAGTATCAATATTTCTTGCATCTTCTTAAAAAAAGTCTCTATTTTTCATATTACATAGCTGGATACTTCTGGGAAGACCTCTAAACAACATGAAAAAGTGGCTTTGGAATTTAATAATAGTTAGAGGCTGGAAGAATTTGAGTTACTTGACAGAAAAAGCCCAGATTGCCTTGAAAAGCTGATGGTTGGAAATACAGACATTAAATGAGATTTTGATGAGACTTAGATGGAAGTAAGAAGGGTGGTAGAAAAACTTCCATCTTAGGAGAATCTATATATCATCATGAACACAATGTTGGGGGAGAGATGAATGTTGGAGATATTTTTGAGGCTTCTCTGAAGGAAATGAGAAACATGTAATTAGACACTGGACAGGAGATAATTCCTTTATTTTTTAAAAGCAGTAAAAAAAAAAACCTTGCTTAATTTAACTGTTTTCTAGCTGTGGGAGTAAGGTAGAATTTGTAAGGGATGAACTTAGATATTTCACTAAGGAAATTTCCAAGCTAAGTGTTCAAGCTCCAGCCTTATTTCTCCTTGCTCCTACAGCAAAATGCAAAAAGAAAGAGAGAAACCAAAGAATAGACTATTAAGCAGAGAGGAACCAGACACACACAGAAGAGAAGGCAATGTGACAAAGGGCAAAAATTGGAGTAATGTGGCTGCAAGCCAAGGAACACCAAGGACTATCGACCACCACCAGAAGCTAGGAAGAGGCAAGGGAGGTTTCTTTCCTCCAGCCTCCAGAAGGAGCAGAGCCCTGCTGACACTGCCCACAAATGGCCAGCCCTCCACAACTGTGGAAGAATACACTCCTGCTGCTTTATGCTGCCGACTTGGTGGTATTTGTTACAGCAGCCCTAGGAAACCAATACATCCCCTCACCTTGCTTTCTTATTCACGATAGCAGCTATCATCTCCTGAATATTTATTTATCTCACCCTGCTTAACAGTATAAAGACAAAAAGTTGGTTTATTTCAGTCATTTTATATCACCTACACTGGGCATACACATGTACTTCATAAATATTTGTTGAGTAAATAAATGAACTGTGTTTACAGAATATTTTAAAAATTTCAAGTAATAATAGACTAGCATTACCATGTTAAAGATCCAGGTCTTCAAGTTATGCTACTGAAATAGTAAATATAAAAAAGCTTTAACTTGAAAATTAGGTCATCTGACAACAGAAGAAATCTCTTCAATTTATATAAATTAGAAATAAATGAGGATCGTTCATATACTGGTCATAAAGAAAGAACCTTTCATCCAGGCCGGTGCTTGTCCAACTTCAGAGCACAGCAGAATCAGCGCTGGATGGTGCCGACGCTGCCGCTCTGAGGACTGCACTTTGAAGTCACTGGTCTAGTTCTTCAGCAAGGAGCAAAAATGACTAAGAACTGATACTACAAATGATAGGGTTGTGCATACAGCATTATTCATTGTTTCACACATACATTACAATTACCTGCAAATTCCAAACTTCTATTTTTTTTAAAAAAATTAATCAAAACCAGAACAAAATGATAAAATGTTCTTCATATGAAAATATGAGACTTCTGACTAGCATCCGACAGGGATTGAATTTGAGTTTTCTTAGGTGTCTCTTTTTGGAGGAGTGGTGGAAGAGGGAAAGAAATACTGGAGATCTGAGATGTGCTTGCTGGCTGACCCTCATAGACCGTCATCTGATACCGCTCATTACGACCAGGACTGACTGATACAGAGCTGGTGGGCCATACAAGGAAATCAACCCTATAAATATGACACCGCACTCCAAAACCTACTACACATTTATATTACTATAGAAAATAAACATATATTTGCCTTATAATATAATCATTTTATAGTAGAAGGGATGCTTTAATTCTATATTTGGCAAAAATTTCATAGTAAAATAAAGCTGTTAATTCTTTAAAGCAAAACAATCCATGTATGCCTGCCTAGTCACCAAAGTGATAAGATAAATTCTTAAAGAATAATGTCTTATTGCTTCATTTTGAATTTAATTCCAATCATCCTACAAAAGAAGTGAAATTTAGATTTTACATGAGCAGTTAAAATTAGATAATGAATTACAACACAAAACACACACATGATAACCACATCCAAGAGATCCCAGTAGAACTATTCCGTTTCTGCCCTCATTCTTCTGAGGCTCATTTAACATATAAAAAGCAAATCTGGAACCATATGTTAGCAATGATAGTGATTTAAAAGAATTTTCAAATCCAAAATAAGACCAAGTTTATCTGAAGTTCTTGACAAACCTATGTTTAAGTCAGCAAGTGAAAACAATAACTAAATACACCCTATGCCATTCTACCTCACCTGAAGAGACAAAACAGAATGAGATAAATAGACTTCTGGAGGGATCATGGTGAGAAACAACTGATCCCAGTACTTGCCTGATACTGAAATGACAACTGAGAAACTCAGGCTAGCAGGGAAGAGTATGGTCTGAAGTGAACATTTAAGGTGAGTCTACCCAGATTAATAATGACTTTACAGTTAGATTGCCTCAAGTACCAAATGACTGACTTAGCATTTACCATTGCCATGTCTTACCATTTATAGAGCTCTCACTTTTACAACATCTCTTTCATAGGAAATAACTCATTTTATGTTTAAACTTCTGACAACAGGCACAATGGTAACACTCTCTGTTTTGAATCTTAACCAGCCCTGGCTGGTGTGGCTCAGTGGATTGAGTATCTGCCTGTGACCCAAATGGTCACTGGTTCAATTCCCAATCAGGGCACATGCCTGGGTAGTGGGCCAGGTCCCCAGTAGGGGACACAGGACAGGCAAACACACAATGATGTTTCTCTTCCTCTCTTTCTCCCTCCCATCTCTCCCTAAAATTAAATAAATCTTAAAAAAAAAAAAAAAAAAAGAATCTTAACCAAGCTTGTCTGCTTAGTAATAGGAGCCTGAGTATAAAATTCTTAACTTGCTAACTCAAAACCCATACATTTTTCTCTTTGAGCTACATGCTTAGATTAAAACCATTATCTGAAGATAATTTAAATTTGCTACAGAGCATCGTCTTTAAATTGATATAAATAAACAAAAAGCAAGAAGATCAAAATCTAAGATGCACTAGATTTTAAAGAAACAAACATTAAAGCCTCATTCTAACTGAACTTCCTTATAATTAACATGATTTCATAATTTTAAGATAAATGACAATAGATCTCAGATAAGGCATCTTAAATTATTTAAAATGATATTTTAATATTCCTGAGTTTGGTCACTTAATATTCTAGAAGTAGTAAGCTAACTAAAAGAAGGTAAATGATTTCAATAAAAGACAATGACAGACAACAAAAAATGTCCAGTAACAGCTTATAATACAGGAAAACAGAAAATAAAAGCATATACAAAACTGCACTATGTGTTACAGCACAAAGTTCACAAGGTCAGATACAGTAATTACAGTCTGTACCTCTGTTTAAGCAGGCAATGTTTGTTTTTTGAAGGAAAGCTGCCATGGAAAATTGAAATTAAATTTTCTGGAAAACTCAATTAATTATATGAACCACTGAATGTGGTATAAATTAATGACAAATGATAATAACAAATCTATTTGAAATATTAGAGCGAATCAAAAGAATAGTTGCATATATTTAACTATGCTTCCAACAACTTGTAACTGTCAGCTTCTTTAAGCCATGAGCTGATGATTCTTGTTTTATTTATCTTTGATTTGGAACCTTTTATAAGATGCTTTCAGAAATTCTGCTTTATCATCATTACTTTTCAGACCATTAGAATTAAATGAAGCAAAGTCCAGCAGTATTGGACATACTTTGAAAATTGTTATTGGAAAAAGGAAAACACAGCTCTGTAAATCTGAATGTAATGTTTACCTAAACTCCCTGGAGCCTGGTTCATTAAAACATGAGCAAACTAGACAAAATTAACTCCAGCATACCTCTACTTCTGAAGGCCAATACAATGCAGTGCCTCCCTGCTCAGACCTCAGTATGTTAATAATCAGTACACCCTAAATAAATAAGCATTTTTTCATCACATCAGTTTGCATGAATAAAAATTTTCAAGAAAAATCTTTAAAGGGTGCTCTTCATTTTTAGTATTTCCCTAAATAAACATATATTCCACCAGTAAAACCCCATCTTTCTACCTAAAAATTGATGGCAGAGATTTCCCAAAATATACAGTATCAGTATTTGCCATTTAGAAATAAAAGCCAACAACTACTTTTATTTAAATCACTGTGAAAAATATGGGCAAAAGGAACTGGCAAAGCTATTTGTTGTCAAACATAAATATTCCTAAGAATGTTTCTTGCCCTCTTTCATCCCAAAATCCTTTTGTGCAATCATCTGAGAAATTTTTTTTTATAATTTCCAACTCAAATTTGTTTCAACTTTTATAATTATACCCTTTTCCTAAATAATGTGTTTCACAACTTACTTATAAATCATATGCTTTGAAGTTACTCACTTAAAGTGAAGATCTTTGAAAGTAAAATGGGTTTCAACAATTCCTGTAGTTTTCACTCGAGTTCTGAGAACATCTTGTTGAGTTGGGATGTAATTTGGCTGAGCTATTCTGTCCAAGTCGTTCAAATAGCTAAAAACATAAACAATAAAACAACACACTAGTAATTAATATAGTCAATAAAGATCATCTAAATCAGAGTAAGATATTTTGATGCATGCAATATTCCAAGTTACTGGAAGTTTTTATATTCTATGTAATGATGTAATACAACCAATTTAAGTTTGTATCTTTCATGAGTCCCCACTGAATGAACATGTTTATACCTCTCCAGCCACAAAACTCTCAGAACATTTTTTAAATGTTATGGGCTTTGTTCCTGGAGGACAGTAATTAGTAATTCTCCTTGTTGGCAAAGAAAACAGACCAATAGTAACTTCTTTAAAAATATCTAAATAAACTACACACCATGTGTTTCTTTTTAAAAATTCTTTCTTTTTTTTTTTTTGATGCAGTGCTGTGTTTATGTTCCAGACATTACTCTTTTGTTGAGGATTTAGAAAGTTAGTTTTTGAGCAGATAGTGAAGAAACCTCTGGCCAAAAGCTAAATTCAATGTTGTTCCTTTTCAACCAGTCTTCAGTTACATATAGAAAAACATTACATGTAACCCTTTATTCTGAATTTTACTGGCTTTCTAAAGCAATATTCAAATTTTACTTCTAATTGATTTTAATCACTCATTCAATACTCTCTGCCAATAATGCCAAATATGTTGATATAAAAATATGGTGCTGAAATACCATGCAACTATTTTGTATAATTTGCATCAAATTATGTAGTACAATCCATGTTAGAGAAAGTCCACATATGCAGAGATTAATGTGAACCTGAGTAGTTAAAGAAGGATTTGTGGATAATGAGGGGTATAAACAGAAATCTGAATGATGGGACAGAAACAAAGGAACATCATTCACATCAGGACAAGCAGTAAACCGGTATGAGGGCAGGAGTAACCACATCTTGTTTCTCAGAAAATAAGGCCACTAACAGGCTATGTACAACCTAAAACAAGAAGTCTGGAATTAATCCTAAGGTCAGCTGAATGTGGAGAGTATCCCTGCAGTGCTCTGCAGTAACTGGGGCAGAATGTGAAAGACAATTTAGAAAATAAGTTTAGGTGCAGAGAGGCACCACCTACTGCAACTTTAACTAATGTTATCCTCTGGAACTGTTCCTTAGCCATCTAGAATGGGGTCTTTCAAACAAAAAGAGCTCAATAAATATTTGATTCATTGGGGATGGACCTGGAAAATTAGACAAACACTAAACTAGTAAAAATGTTTTAGACGGTTAAGTACATGTATCTGGTGTCGACATACAAGAATACACAGAGAGATAATAGCTTGAATTATCTGTATTGCACTTAATTTAAAAGAATCTTATTATTAATTAAGATTCTTTTAAGATTATTTTGTAGCCTTGGCTGGTGTGGTTCAGTGGATTGAGTGTGGGCTGTGAACCAAAGTGTCGCAGGTTTGATTCCCAGTCAGGGTACACGCCTGGGCTGCAGGCCATGACCCCAGCAACTGCACATTAATGTATCTCTCTCTATCTCCCTCCCTTCTCTCTCTAAAAATAAATAAATGAAATCTTAAAAAAAAGATTATTTTGTTAATTTAAAAGAATCTTATTGCATTGGTGATAATCCCTCAGTACTTTATCTGTGTTTTAAATTTAGTATTAGAGCCTTACTTGTAATCAGTAATGAATATTTCTTGATATTTAATGTGTAAGACATTTGTTTACATTCAAAAAACATTTTTCAAAAGGAAAAAATTTTTTAAAATTCCACATATATGTTATACCTTACTATAGAAAAATCTGACTTAATAAACAAACTAAACAGTTCATGACAAGATTTTGCTAACTGTCCGTATGAAATACAAAGCTATTTTACTTAAAATTTTCTGACTGTTCCTAAGTACATTTCTGTGCTTAAAATTGCTATAATTGTAATAGTTTAAACATAATGCTCATTTATATTTCAACAAGACAAAAATAGGCACTGTGAAAAATTCCAATTGTTTTAAATGTTCAGAAATTTAAAGTGTAAATTGGTGGTTAGTCTTAATGGGCAACTTTGTAGCATCCCCCTTCTCCAGTCAAAAACTGAAAAATACAAATGCCTTGTATTCACTACAAAGAAAAACATTTCTATGACTTTCTTCATTCTTGAAAAATGACTCCATTATCTAAGGTCAGAACCACCAGTAATGAAATACTGGGGAGCCAAAGCAATATATAGGGTCCGGCACAAAAAATGTTTCTTTTTTATTACAAAATCATAAGCATATAACTCTGTAGCATAACAGTATCACACTCAACACAGCATATGATATTTTAGGTAAAATGTTCAAATTAAAACTCTAAATTATTACACCATATTATTACTCTACCAAACACACTCACACTGGAGTTACTTCTGCCAGACTCTGTATTTTCTCTTTCATGTCTAAGCATTGTACACAAGAGACAGTCTTGGTGAATGGACTGAGGAATCCAGGAATACCACCCCAGATGGGGAAACATATTTCAATCTACTGTCCCCTAAGTTACTGAAATAACTCCTCTTGTTGGGCTCAGCTCAGAGCAATCTTCTCACCTTAACAGTGATTCTCATTTAGACTGTCCTGCAGGCACTTGTGGTACCAAAGCAATATTATGATGGTCTAAGACTTGTGTTCTTGCTCTAAGTAATTTTCCTCCAATTTCTCTTCTAGCCTCTGTAAAGTCTGGTTTATTAACACATTCATTACTAAGCAAGGGCATATTGAGTGATGGCTATGAGTCAGGCAATGGAGATAGAACACTAGACAAAAACAGACTTTAAAGAATTTACAGTATAGTGGAAAAAATAGAAAATAAGTAGTCTTAATATAAGTAAAAATTAGCTGAATTGAAAATAAATGTAAATCTGTGAGTGTTATGAAAGAAAATATATCATGTTAATGAGTACATAAAACAAGGAGGCAAAGAGCTACTCAATGAGTCAAGGACTATTTCTTAGTGGAAGTGACACCAGTTGGAGAGACGGGCTACATGTTCTGTAAGAAATATTATCATTCACGCTAAACCATTCATGTAACACACACCGGGTTCTCTGATGTGCAATAAATGACACACTACACAATAAGCATTGTCATGTTTTTCACTGTGGCAAAACATGTATACTTACACAGATCCTTTAGCACTTGTGACTGTCAATCTAATGCTCACCTGTGTTCCTAAGAGCCAATAGCTCTGTCAAGAAAATGGAACAAACTTGGAAAGTAAAGTGAAAGCACGGCGTATGTTTTAAGGCCAATTAGATGTGATCAGGCACGTTCGGGGTGGTATGGCCATAGATGTTTTAAGGCCAATTAATGCTACTCATATTATACTCGGCATTTTTTAGTATGTGTGCCAATTATGTAAACCAATGATTTTTTATTCTATGTAGATCACCAAACAGAATGCTTCCCAACTAGGTTCTACTGCAACTTGCTTTACAAACTTTCTGGGCCACCATCTGGAAAATCAGGGCAGACTTTTCTTCCAGAAAACTACTTAGGTATCTGTAAGCAATATCTAATGCAAAAGGGTACATACAATTCAGAATTTTCAAGTGTAGAGCTATTTTACTCAGTGAGAAAATGTCTTGGAATCACCATGTGTCCCCTTCAAAGGGGGTACATGTTATTCAAGGTGCCTGTCACTGGACAAGTAACTCTTCTCGGGCACCATTAGTATCATGAAAATAACCCAAATCAGTTGCCCTCCCATTTGGCTAGTCCCAGGCAGAGTAGAGATACACCCTCATTCAGACTGAACTAAGGGAAGTTCCCATTACTTTCTTGGAAGTATACTGGAAACAGTCCCATTCTACATGTTTCAGTTAGAGTTACATAAAGCATGAGTCTCTCGGGACACTTTTGAACCCCAAGGAAATAACAACACAAACATACATCTGCAAACATACAGAAAAGAAAGTTTTAAAACACTGTCATTCTGAATATCCTGAACTATGTAAGAATGTGTCAACCAATTCTGCAATAAAATTGACTTGGAGGTATATTTGACTTGCAAGTAATTATTCATGATAGTTTAGTTCTGAAGTTATGATTACTTACTATGCTGCAGAATCATTAAGCTGGTACTCCCGGGATCTGTTGAAACAGGCTTGTACACCACTGTCTTTCCACAATCTCTTTATAACCCCAGCAAGTTCTGCAGTCATAAAACCTTCTTCGGCAGCTCCAGCAAGCACAAAGAGTTGACGGGCATCATCCTGAGCATTCAAAGACCATTTAAAAAAAAGTGAAAAAGGATACTTTACAGATAAAAAGTACAAAGTGGGCATTATAGATAACAAAAAGTGAAAATAAAGTGAATTTCCTTTTCTTAACATTTTTATTTATTGATTTTAGAGAGAGAGAGGGAACGAGAGAGAAACATCAATTTGTTGTTCCACTTATGTATGTATTTATTGGTTGATTCTTGTATGTGTCCTGACTGGGGATGAACACGCAATTCTGGCATATCAGGATGATGCTCTCACCAACTGAATCACCTGACCAGGGCAAGAATAATTTTTTTTTCTCTAACACACCACTTTAAAAAGTTGACTCATTCGAAAGAGCGTAATCTTAAATCATGAGACTACATTCTGTGGTTTTGTGCTAGCTATCAAGGCACTAGGGAGCTGGAAGTATAGCCATCCTTACAGTTATTAACCACCCATCCATTGATAGTCTGTTATACACTAAAGATTATCACTTTTGAGAAAACAGAAGATGAATGTATGCTTTGCCACCCCTCCCAAAAATGTGTCTAAGAAATATAACCATACTGTTAGAGATTATTTTAAGATGGAATCTAATTAAATGTTAGCTTTCTGATATTCTTTACAGAAGCAAAATAATTCAGAAAAGGAGAAATTGGTATGGAATAAGCAAAACTAATTTCATGGAATGACCTGAGATTTTCAGAAGATATTAAAGTATGTATATAGTAATCTCCCTTATCTGCAGTTTCAGTTACCCATGATCAACTGTGGCCTGAAAATATAAAATTTTCCCAACCACTGACGTCGTCATGGCTCCATGATCCAGCACCATCTGAAGGAGTTGATCCTCTTGAATTATCATCAGAAAGTCAGCAGTAGCCTAATGCCACATCGCAGTGCCTGTTTCACTCACCTCACTTCATCTCATCACATAGGCATTTTATCCCTTCACATCATCACAAGGAGGGTAAATACAGTACAATAAGATTTTGAGAGGTAGAGAAAGAGACCACACTCACATAACTTTTAATGTATATAGTGTATTTTTATAATGTTCTATTTTGTTATTAATTATTGTTGTTAATCTCTTACTGCATCTAGTATATGTTAAACTTTATCTTAAGTATGTATACATTGGAAAAACATAGTATACACAGCGTATGATACTAACCATAATTTCAAGTATCCACTAGGGGTCCTGAAAAGTATCCCCTGTGGATAAAGGAGACTACCATCCGTTAAAATCAATGGGCCAGGAGGTTAGGGCAGGTGTTTGCTTATGCAGGTATAAGAAATAGGCACAGCTTTGGAATGCAAATAATCATGATGTATGTAGAAAAAGAATGCAAAAGAATTTAAATAAATACTATGTATACAGAGTTAATTAAATGTCCTTAAAATTTGAGATTACAAATATGTACAGTTATTCTTTGCCCACAGGTAATCAAGTACACTGGGCCAGTGCTGTCTGAAAGAAATATATCATAAGCTGCTGATGAAATTCTAAGTTTTCTAATAGTGACATTTAAGTGAAAAAAGTTAAATTATTTTGATAATATATTTTATTTAACCTATACATAAAATAGCATTTCAAGATGTTATCAGTATAAAATTATTGAGGCATTTCATATTCTTTTGATACATATCTAGTCAATTTAGACTAGACATTTTTCAAATACTCAGTAACCAGACATATGTGAGTAGCAGCTACAGTGTTGGGTAACACAACTCTAGTCTTTAGGAAATAACATGGTTAATCCAAAAATAGGGGGGGGTGTGAAGTTGCTACCTTCACAGAGATTCTCTTTAGCCTGAGACACGTAGCTCTATGTTAACTGGGTAGATGATCCCTAATTTTTCTCAAAGGACATTTTTTCAGAGTATTATAGTAAATGTTAATAAAGTGATAGTACACATGATGAGGTGTATAGAAGAGAATTTGGTGACAGTAGAGGGTAGAGACAGTAGAGTAGACTAGTAGAGGGTACTAGGTGACAATATAAATTCATTTTGCTGCCAATTTGTGAAATATTTTCCAATGGAACCATCATGAAAAATAATGAAGTCTCTCAGCATGGGAACATGTTAGTAGAGCATATGTTTCACTTTTTAGTAAATCACAAGAGAAAGGAATGTAAGCAACACATGTTATGTGATACACCCTAACATTAACATGGTTTCAAGTCATTCTTAGCATTATTTACTAATTCCAGTAAACAGTTATTCACTTTTCCTAATAATTACATATATATACGAGATATTTCTAAATTTGGTGATTTTTGTTAAACATCAAATTTTCCATTTTATTTTAGAAAATTACTTTTCACTTAGTGAATCTTTAAAGGAGCTTTCATTATGATATATTTTATTCAATTGCAAGACAATTTCTTGATAGAAAAGCCTAATATCCTTTGGCATGGGTTATAAAATCACATTGTCCTCACACTTTCTAGGAGGACACCTAAAGAAAAGACATGAGGAACTCAGTAAGATGTACTGATGAACCAGACTCTCTGTGACATTCAAAAATGTCTCTTCATAAAACGCAGTCTCTTTCCCTTGAAAAACTAATTAGAAATATTTATTTCCAAGTCATTAGCAGGACATTTAGATATTTGTAGGTGAGTGCTAAGGTAATAAATTTAAGCAGGAAAGTACTTTAGAAATACTTATAAACAAGAGTATACTCAACAAGAGTATACCAGAACAGTGTAACACAGGGTAGAAAAAGGACAGGAATTGTTAAAGAAAAGTACTAGAATTGAGTCAGAATGGCTACAGGTTAGTAAAGTTGTTTATAGGGACTTATCTGTGATGTTAAAAAGAAAGACATGTTACTTGCCAGGCAAGTGTGAGTGGCAAGAAAAATCCTTGGATGTAGCCAAGTAAATGTTTTCAAATTACTAAGAACTAAGTGAAAATCAGGTAGGTTAGAGAATTAAGTTCCTTTTTATATAATGGCATGCTTTGGTAATTCAGCAAAAGAAATGTAAAATGGTAGTATGTCAAGAAACATCATATGGCCTGTATTCCCACTGATGGTCAGGGAACACTTGACACACTGTATTTATTTAGTGACAGTACATTTTATCTGAAGCTATCACGCACTTTATAAGAATTCCAAAGAGTCTGCCCAGGATGGGGAAGAGAGACTGAAGGATCATGATAGCTGTCTTCTGACATATTAAATAAGGATCATTTAAAGTACGAAGAAAAAGATATCAGATTTCAATTCCATAAGAACACTTAACAAGGAAAGCCATCTAAAACAAAGGAGGGGGAGTGAGAGAGAGCAGTTTTTAAGCACAGGCTTAACGATTTTTTCTTGTAATATAGCAGATAGATTTATTAATGAGATTAAGAGTTTAAATAGAAAACACCAGAAAGCACTTCTGCAATAGAAATTGAAAAATATGATGATAGAGTCTTAAAAAATAGTGGTACCCCTGAATTTGTGGACACAAGGATAATACATTGATGTCATGATTGATATATGTAAGGGAATCTTTTGTTTTAATGGCTGAACTCAATTATTTCATTGATCCTGGACAGCACACAGGAAAACAGCTCTCTGCTTTCTTCTAAGTTAGTGCACTCTTAAGTAAATCCTGAGAACTTTAGAGGAGTCACCAATTCATGGTGGCAATCCCAGATATTAACGGATTGCTTTGCCTAAGACATACATTAGTGTAAAATGTTTTTTTCTAAAGACACAAATGTAATCAAAGTAAAAAGTGAGTGAAACAAGGAAATAGGCAGTCATTTTCCTTTTTTCCCATAGCACTGCTTAAAAGGGGTGAAAAGCCTGAAACTAAAATAATCTAATTTTAACTAAATTGCAGATGGCAAATATTCTAACTAAACTGCAGTATCAACTTCATTATGTAAGAAAGATAAATTACAATGTGTTACTCAAATACAACTTTTATGTATATATTTATGAATCTTGAAAATGTATATTTTTATTTTCAATTAATAAAATGAATAATGTTGAAGTGTTCTTTATATAGACAATTGAATCTGCTGTTAAAAGAAATACAGAAATATGATAATCAATATATGAACTGCAGGAAAGTGAAAACTACTGTGCTAGAGGCACATGTTACATTTCAAATGAAAGTTAGTATCACTTTGCCACATCAATCAATATTTCTCAGAATCAAAAACAATATAATCCTATGTCATTTCAGTTCTCAAATGTAAACCGGAACAGAAAATCAAACACTCACCTGGAAAAATAATTAGTAGAAATAACTAGAAACATTTTGAAAAAGCCTACCAGAGAAGGAGAGCTACATTTATCAATATTAAAAGCCCACAAATAGTCTGGTATTAATGCAGATTAACAGGTAAAAAATCCTAAATCTAAACTTACTATATGACAAAGGTGGCAAGGTAAATTTGTAAAGAAAATTACTATACAAGAACATTAATAAATAATTAGATGGCCATCTGAAGAAAAGAATAATGTAGAACAGGGGTGTCAAAGTCCTTTTCACCGGGGGCCACATCGGCCTCCTGGTTGCCCTCAAAGGGCCGAATGTAATTTCAACTACTTAGCACGGTTAAGGAATAGTTACATTTATACAGTCCTAAAATTATTCCAGCCCTTTGCAGGCAACCACAGGCTGATGTGGCCCTCGGTGAAAAGGACTTTGACACCCCTGATGTAGACCCTTAATCCATACATATAACTAAATACATTTCAGAAGGATAAAAGAAGAAATGCAAGAAATGTTAAAATTTACTCCCCTAAAATACTTTTAAAACAGCATGAATATCTTGTAAATCTCTGGTTTGGAGAGTTTCTAAATTTAAATGTAATTCTAGAAGTAATAGGAGAAGGTTTAAAAAAATTTTAAAGAGACAGATTAAAGGCAAGCAAAACACAAGAAAACATACAAATTAGTGGGGAAAAGGCTAATACACATGTACTTCCAAACAAGCAAATAGATAATAGAAGCACCAAGGCTCTAATAGGTAAATGAATAAGCAATAAAACAGAGCACTAACATAGAGGAACAAAATTATAGTCAATCAAGATATGAAAAATTAGACAACTGTACTAAAATTTGAAAGTATAAGTTAAATTGAAATAAAATTTACTAATACATTGGCCAGTATTTTTTAAATGTAACACTCCTAAAGTTTTGACTACTTAGAGTGCTAAGAAAAGTCCCTGACCTAAACTGCTGCTAGGAAGGAAAATTGCTACAACCTTTCTCCACAGCAATCTGGAAAACCTGCAGACAGACATAACTAAGTAAAGAATTAAATTCCAAAATCAGAGGACCAGAAAAGCAGCCATTATGCAGGAACATGATGAGGCACTGGTGAGAATCTGCTGTTGAGCTATGTCAACTCAAGGCAAGGTTTTTCTGCTCCTTGTAGCCTAAGTTATTCCAAGTAAGCACCTGTCAAACTACCTGTGATTAAGGACAGGTCTTGTGTTTTTATTTATTTTCTTTTGTTTCCAATCTATTTCAGAACTAATACTATTAGAATGATAAAATGGAAATAGAGTATAAACCCACTTTCTTAAACTATCAGAGTTAATGTATGAATTACTCTGTCAGTGCTACAAATCTGTCTAAAGGCTTACTTCTCTGTACTCACCTTGTGCTTAAGGACAGAAACTAGTCCATGGCCATTACTTTGAGCAACACTTTTAAGCAATGCAGTGCCTTGGACACGTTAATACACCCATACATAATTCTCCCCTAGTTTCACATCATCAGAAACAAAAATCTAATTTATCAATACATTATTACCCAGAGATTTAATACTCTAATTCTGAGAAAGTTTTGAAAGGATACTAAGCACAAAATTTGATTTCTGAGCCATTCTTAAAAACAATTGTTTTCTCTCATTTTAAATGATGAATGTATGTTTTGCAAATCTGGTAAGTGGCAAATATAAAGCAAACCACAGCAAATTAGTCAGCATCTATTAAAATTTCAATTCTTTTTAGTCAATTCTCAATTAACCTACATATTAAGATATAATTCCAATCAAGATACCAACTGGCTTTTTGTGTGTTTTGTCTCAACAGAGATGGGGGGAAGTTGATTCTCAACTTTATCCAGAATAGAAATGTATAGTAACCTTGATATTCTGATAAAAGAACAACAATGGGATACATGCTCTTATGCTACCAAAGACCAATCAACTCTAAGAAGCAACAGAAACTAAAATAGTGAGTGTGAGATTCAGACAAAAATGATAACAGTGGTATAGTTATTACAAATAACCACAATAGCAGCAACAAACATTTATTGAGCATCTATTATGACCAAAACATGTGGTAAAAATTGATATTCATTACGTCATTACTCTTCATAACCTTCCAAGTAAATGTTTTATTATTTCCATCTTATTATATGATAAAACAAACCTATAGAGGATAAATAATGAGTGATCTGGGAAAGAAAAGAATATATCAACGGAAAAAAACAATGGAGCCCAGAAATATACCCAATTTAATGATAATGGTCACAATTTCTTGTCACTAAGAAATGGAGTGTATATAGTATTTGTCTTTCACAATTAAAAAAAAAGAAATGGAGTATATAATAAATGGCTGTAAGGCAAGAGATGACCAGATGATCAAAATATACTTAGATCCCATGATCTCACCTAACAAGAGACACAAGTAACATTTCCAAGTGGGTGAAGATAATAAATCTAAAGAAATAAAATTAAACATTCTAGAAGTATAAGAGTAGTTTTAAAATCATTTTAAGTTGAAGAATATCTCTCTGAGAGACACAACATAAAAGTCAGAATCGACTGCAAAAAAGATTAAGAGTTCTATAACAAGAAAAATGCTATTTTAGAAAAGTAAAGTAAATATACTTAGAAATATTTGCAAAATATAAGAGAGCTTAGTATCTCTAATATCTATAAAGAAACAATGTGAACAGGACAAGTAATTTAACAGAATCAAGTGAAGAATATTAAGAAGAGTTCATAAAAGAAATACAAAAAGAAGAGATTCCCTACTTCACTAAAAATCAGGAAAATAAAAACTAAGAGGAATATTTTTCTCAAGAGGTATTAGAAATTAAAATTTTGATAATATCTAAGTTGGTGAGACTCAGTAGACAATGATGCACAATTTCTAGAGAAGACTATTAACATTGCTTTTCTTCTGAAAGCAAATCTGTGGTGCCTATCAAAATAAAATATCAGGTTACACTTCAACTCAAGGATAATACTCCAGGAATTAACACTTTATAAAAATGGAAACATATTCACCCTTTGAATATATTGTCTCTTATTTGTAGTATGCTTTTTCCCTGTTTTTGTCTAGAATATTCTCACATGTTTCATTACCAAGCTCCAATGTCCTTTCTTGATGCCCTAGACATGTTTTATTCCTCTCCATATTTCTTAGTGCAATTTCAACAGCCTCACAGTATTTGAAAGCTGTGCAGAGGCAAGTCAACAAAACAAAGAGTAGACTGTTCAAACCCAAAGTGGAAGCACAAGTACATTTGCATGAAGAAGTTAATAACAACGGCTGTAGTACACGGCATTGGCTGAAGGTAAACAGTTACAAGAGTACAGCTACAGCCCAGAAAGAGTTGTGTTTTTCCCCCTAGAAAGCAGAAAATGGCAAGTCTTTGAGAGAAAAATACAAAATAAGACTTCATAAAAAACTGCTTGCTTTGACCTTTCATTACCTCCTTGAGGCTACAAAACCTCTCTAATGGCATGTAAGATATGAAGCAGAATACTGTATATGTGAACTTGATAAAAGATTTAAACTATCATAATTGGAATTTGTGTGTATTACAATTTATACAAATTCTTTGACTTTTATCTAAGGGTAGTTGCATTCCATGTAAGACTAAGAGTGCAAAAAGCATTTGTTGAATGAATAAATGATGAAAGTTACATACTGAATGGATAGTAGATAAGGCAAAGTGTCTGGATATGATCAAATCTTGTTTCATAAATGAAAATTTAGAAGAAGGTTATGAATTAGTATTAATATTAAAATCTATTTGAAAATTTTACTTCATTATACTAAGCTTCTAAGCTTTGTTTAAAAAGAAAAGCTTAGAAAATTAACATGGCTCAGTAACCTATAAAGAAATACTACGTTAACTTATAAAAGCTAAACTATATTTATTTTATAGATCAATGTATATTTTCTAATGTTGCCTTCACTCATTCTTTTCCCTATTAAGAAGTAATTGAGCCTCTATGTAAAAAAAAAATATCAAGCAGTATCAAGCAGACATTAAGACAACAAAAAGGAAAAGTTACAGCCTTGGACAAAATATCTTCACAGTATTAGTAGGGAGGTGGCACACACACGTATTGAATACATAAAATTACAAAGGAACTATAAAAAAAGTAGTTGTCGCAATAATAATAATAATACATCTACTTCGTAGAAAAAAATTAAAAATTAAGCCAGAGATTCAGTTAAAGGTTTCTGGGAAGGTCAAGTTTTACATGAGTTATTAAGCAAAAAAAAATCAGTGAAGAAAAAACTACACTCAAAAAATAAAACTTGAAATAAGCAGAGTAAGCAAGCAAACAGGGTGGGTGGAAAGAAGAAAGGAGGCCAGGGCTGCTTCCAGTCAAACCGAACACAAGCTGCTGTGCCCAGTGAGGAGGCACAGGCCTAGGTCACCACCAACTTGCGGCACTCTATCACGTCATCTCCTGGGTTCCAGTGTCTTTACTGATAACTAGTGCGTCCCCTAAGGTTCTTGTCCTTAGCTTTGATGTTCTGATATGTATTTCCTAATAACCAATATTTTCTTATTCTAAAGACATGCCAACTTTTCTGTTTTCATTTGAGATTAGATGGCTTTCTAGTTTGGGCATGAATATAAGTAATTAGATCATTTCAGCATTACAAATTATAAAAAGCAAATTTCGAAGAAGAGTGCCAGTACAGGCCGTTTACTAAACTCAGTAATAATGACTAAAATTGTTATGGTAATATGAAGGAACCCATTATCACATGATATATAGAAAATAAGGCAATGGTTAGAGTTATCCAAATCATCTGATGGATGTGGAGAATATCCTACCTATAAAGGGATGATTATACAATCTGTGTATTCTTAGTTCACTCACTTCTAAAGCTTCTGATTTCACTCACTATCCTTCTGATTCCTTTTATAAAATGATACTGATATAGCTGATAAATCTGTTTTGTGGAATGGTATTATTATGCAAGTTATTTTTTTTACTCATCAGGCCTACTCCAAAGAATTTAATAACTTACCGCCCGAGCTGAGTCACCGAAGTCTATCTTCAACCTCCCCATGGCCCTAATGATAGCAATAATTGACTGAATGGTGTTACTGTAGACCACTGCTTTGTACTGCTTACATTCCTCTTCCGAATAACCAGCTTCGTGGATTATTCTAATGAGACAAAATGAAAAAGAAAATATTTCTTTTGATGGAAAGTAACATTTAAACATAAAAAAACAAATATAATGTTTTAAAATCTACTTACTTCATTTGCTTCACAATTGTACTTTTCCCAGATTCACCAGCACCTTAAAAAAAAGGGAAATAATATAGAATAAGGGAATTTTAACCTCATCACATGCATATCCAACTCCCAACAGACACATACACACATTTTTTCTTTTTCTGTCTCTTACAGTTCAATTTTGTTTTATATCAAAACTATTTTTGTTTTCCAAACACATAGACAAGTTCTCAAAAATAAGTCCCATTTGTTTATTACTTCATAATACTTAAATTCACTAAATAAAACTCAATTGAAAAAATGCTTTCATTGTTGTCTGTGTATATTCTCCAAATAATTAAACATTTCAATCTTCTATAACTTAAATTGAAGCACTATAAATTAGGTTTTTCAAGAATTTGAGCTCCCCATTGGAAGATATTTTAACTGTTTGGCCAATTAGCATACTTTAACCTTTGTATCTTGTGATGTAGATGGCAGTGATGCCAAGAAGCCACATAAAAATTTTAAAATATGATATGTTAAAATAGCCACATATCCTGCAATGCATGTTCAACCACCACTGTTAAACAAATGAAACACAGCCTACATGATCTGCTGTACCAGGGGCAATAGTATACGCAGGACAGAAATGTCCTCCTATGTTTTTCTACTTTTGTCACTAAAATGACAAGGGTTCCTTAAGCTCATTCTCAAACTTCTCCTCTACTTTCTATGTCTACAGGGTCTCTGCCCAATTTGAGTTCATACCAGTATGCCATCGTAACCTGGAAGTATTACTAATGAAATGTCCTTTATAAAGTAGAGCCGTCTCATCCCTCACACTTAACAGTTGCTGGTATCTTTATATGAATTAGATTATTTTTAGGCTTATCTTGATTGGCAGACATTGAGAATATCTGTATATAAGGCATAAAACAAGTAAGATTATGACAAGTCTACTGTTTAGCTCAGCAATTTTCAACCGGTGTACCACAGGAGTTTTTAAAATATGCAATACCTGACTATTTAATCAGGGGCACTGACCTCTTTCTCATTAGATTGTCAAATAAAAAAATGACAACACCCAAAACAACAACAGCCATCTAGTATAAATGAATAAAAATTACACCTATTCTTTGTCATATAGACAAAAAATGTAGTACATATTTTTGGTGTGCCCCCAAATTTTAGTAATTAGTTTATGTGTGCCATGAGATGAAGAAGATTGAAAACCACCTTTGGCTTAGTTTCACATTGTCTTTGGCCAGAGCTACATACATGGATACACTTATTACCATGTGGCAGACAGGGTTCAGGATTTTCTTTATCTGGGCCATATTCCCATTTTCCCAGCCATTCCTATGGTGCTTTATGCTCCCAACATTACTGAACACAACCTGGAGTTCCAAGAACACCTACCACTGATCACACCACAAATCTTCACAAAGTTTCCACTGTCAAAATCTAATTTGCTCTTCTTCCTCTTGCCACCCTTGTGATCATCCTCTATCAACCATCAAACTTATCTCCATCAGCCTCTCCTGACCCACTCCCCATGTGATCCCTGTTGCCTCTGCACATACTTCTATTTGAATTTTCAGCAGCTAACTTCTACTACACACACAATCAATCAAAAATGTATTTGAATTTATTAAAGCTATTTATGACTGATATAACTGGATGCCAAACTTCTGGGCTTTGATCTCTTTGCCTCCTTTCCCCTCCAGCTACACAAAGACATACACACACCCAAATCACCAGAGGAACTTCAGAACAGGTCATAGCTAAATGTCCTATTTGAAATTCTGGGTGAAAAATACTGCTTAAATTTTACTTTTGATTCAGTATCAAAATTTTTCCCAAGGTATCAGCACATTAAATAGAAAAGCAGGAACTGAGTAAGCAATGAGGGCATTCTTCACTCACAGAGAGCTTTGAATCTTTCAGGGCATCTGCCAATGAAAATAACTCCAAGATAAACAACTGTTGTTTATGAATCAACGCCAGTGTGCCGGCTCTGTGATAAGCACAACTGTAGGCATTACATCTCACACATTTCTCTCCTTCAAGAGGTCCACCCAAGTAACACACCTAGGAAACACCTAAGCAGTTCCCAGCAGGGCATCTTCAAGAATGTCCTGTGGGTTTCTAGAGCACTGTAAACTGAGTCAGCAGCAGCCATGCTGTGATAATGGGACACTCTAGATCCCAGTATCCATACACTATGATTCCACAGGCATAGTGAACATCAATGAACAGCCAACCACCCATGATCCATTCTGGCAATGAAATAATTCAAAGGCCTAGAGGCAGGCTTCCTACCTGAGATAAGCTAGTAAGGTTTGAGAATCATACAAGAGGAAAAGATCAGAAACAGTTAAGAACATAATTAGTACCAGTTAAACTATATATAATACAGATAAGACTTTTTAAATCTTAATGAGAAAAAAACAATTTTCTTAGTGTTAGACATTATCTTTAAATTCAAATTCACTTCATCTCTCTTAAAATAACTGGCAGCATGAGACATTTAGCTTACTTTGCAATGAGCATCTAGTTGAAGGCTTATGGTTCAAAAAATCCTGAGATCTGTTTAATGTTAAACGATGGGGATACCGTATTTTGCCATGTATGTGCACCATGTTCTTGTATGCATTATACGTGGGATTATTATACCCATGGTATGTAATCATCATACCCATGTATAATGCGCATCCTTATTTTTCCCTAAAAAATTTGGGCAAAAAGTGAGCACTGTACATGGCAAAATAATGGTAGCTTTCTTATTAATCATATATCTACCTAATTTCTTGCTAGTCATAAGGTCCTCTTTGTGGAATACATATCCTAGAGGCAGAAATGCTAAAAAAAGAACTTTCAAAGCTTAGTGATTTATGTAATTAGTTTTCAATTCTCACTTCTATGCCGAGTCCTGGCAGGAAAATTACAAATGCTGTAGAGTTACGGTCCCACCATTCTAAATACTGGTATTCTTTGCACATAATGTACAGGAAAGAATTGAAGGCTGTTCTCAAGTCAGCATACACTGATGTTTGAGAGATTGGCAGGAAGCAATATTCTAAAACAAAACAAAACATAACAAAAACCCTCATAGGTAGTGGAGAGGCAGGGAAGAGAGAAAGGACTGAAGTTTCCTAACAACAATCTGCTAGGTAGCTACTGCTTTTCACCTAAGTCCAGAGGTGGGTTTAAAATGGTGGGAGCAACCTTCTTTCAAGGAGAAATAAGAACTACATAACATATACTGGTCAGGAAGGATCAAAGTGTGTGACCACTGCAGTCACTAGGCCAGGCTGGTCAAGGTGACTATGGCCTATAAAGTAACTGTCAGCAACCAAACACTGTGAAATGAGTGAGACTTTAGAAGAGTAGGAAGGGAGAAAGTAACTCCCAAGGAGCCAAAAACGTGTGCAATGTCATGGTACGGCAGGAACTATAAGACAAAGGTGAAATCACCAAGGGTCCCTCAGGCCTCTATGGAAAAAAATGACTGCTCTAAAACTAAATACTGAGCACAGTAGGTGCAGAAAGTGGAGCTCTGCCTCTGCCGATAAGGCATCACAGAGAGGGTGGAAGGGCACAGGAGCATCCCACAGTAACACAGAAGGAAATCACCTGCAGTTAGGGGCCACTCAGACACAGAAGGGGAAATGTATGAAGTTTGGAAGCGGGGTGGTGGCTAAAAGCAAATCAAGATATAAGTAACCCTTGGCTAGATCCTAATTCTATAAACAGAATTATGCAATTTACCATTATAAAAATGATAATCAGATTGTACCTGCCCCTGATTTTGTTGAGGAACAATAAAGAAAATGGAAACTTTTAACTTTTGACCTCTGAAAACAAATACTATTTCTTCTCCCAAGAAGATTCTTTATCCAACCCTCTGCTTAGGGTTATATGTATCTCATTTCTTTCCTGGTGTCAGGGTTGCCTGATGTGAGCTGCCCCACATCATAGGCTGTCCAGGAGCTACTAAAACGCAGATTTAGTCACATTATGTTATGGTGAATTCCTAACATCAGTAACCTACTTTTAAGAAATCCTACTTTTTATGTAGAATTAACAGATTAAAATTTTGGCATTCAATAAAAATAAATTATCATTTAGTTTTAATTGGAGTAAAACCAAATTACAAATGCAATTAAAGTCACTTATATTTATCATAGTGCTACTATAAGATTAACAAGATCGATGTCCTTATATTTTAAGATAGAAGCAAATACAGTAAGAGTAATGGTAAGAATAAGAGTAAGGGCAAATATAAATTAAAAATAAGGGGCTTAAGTATCCCTGTTTAAAGACTCCTTTAGAGCATTTATTTTAGAAAAACTATAAGTAGTTACTCCTCTCTAAAATGTTTTTAGGTGTGAATACATACACACACACACATCCACACACGTATACTTCAGGATATAAAACAGACCTTATTCTGTCAGATTTATGACCCAAAATGTCTTTCTCTAGGACCTGGGAGCTATTTCTTTGAAATGAAAGCATCAAGAGAGGAGACAGAGCCCCCACCTCCCAGTTTCTGTGGTAGAGCAGATTACTAACTTCGGTGAGCACCTGCTCTAAGCTGCAAAACTACCTCCTTTCATACAGATATGAGAAGTTCATTGTCTCCTCTGGATCAGGCCAATTAGCTAACACAGGTGGGTCTCCCTCTTAACAGGTAAAGTCAGGATGAGCAATAGGTGTGATATACTGTGTTGTGAAGCCTCTTTAGGATTAGTTATTGTGTATCTAGAAAACATGTATGTAATAGGTTCTATCACCTTGGCTATAGAAGGGGATGTGGTTCCTTCCTGTAGCTGAAACCCTTAGTGAACTGTCTGAGATGTGCACCATACTCTGGTTCAATGCTTATTCAATAATAAAAGTGTTTTCTTTTTCCCATTACCTTTGTGAAGAGAATTTTTGGGTTTGGAGAAGATTTTGTCTCTAATTATAATTCCCAACAGGGGTAAGAATCTAAAAATCTTTTTTATTTAACTACAAGAAGCTCTAAACTTATAGTTAAATGAATATTCAGGATGGGGCAAAAGTAGGTGTACAGCTGTTAACATGAAAAATGAAATCATAAATAATAATACAAGAATAAACTCTGTGTTTCGTGTATTCACAACTATGAACCTACTTTTGCCCCACCCTGAATGTATAATTATATCTGACATTCTGGGATATAAGAATAATGTGATGACTACAAACACCAGAATCCAAATCCTCCAAATGACCTGCTTTCTCTAATCTTAACTCCCCATTAAAAAATGACCACCTGAGCCCTAACTGGTGTAGCTCAGCGGATTGAGCATGGGCCTGTGAAGCAAAGGGTTACTGGTTCAATTCCCAGCTAGGGCACATGCCTGGGTTGCAGGCCAGGTCCCCAGTAGGGGGCACATGAGAGGCAACCAAACACTGATGTTTCTCTCCCTCTCTTTCTCCTTCCCCTCCCCTCTCTCTAAAAACAAATAAAATCTTAAAAAAAAGAAACACCTAAGCCATTTATGCCCAAGAAAGGTATCATACTATTAGACTGGGCAAAAATGGATGCACACACGGGCGACTCTAGAAAAGTCGGTTGGACAAAACAAAGGAGACTTGTGGGCTCTTTTCTGGAAGCCCAAAGAAACCACATACCATCTGCTACCAAACAGGGAAATCAATGTTTCTACAAGTCAAGTCTACAGATTCAAAAGGTGATGGTGAGGAGGGATGGAGGACTGAAGGCCACAAGCATATTCTTGGGGGTCCAAAGGTTCTCTGTAAGAGTTATTAATTCATTGGGGTTTTTTTTGTATAATGACAAATAATTTAAGAAACTCTGAATCACTTAAATGAATCCATATAGCTGACCAGAGCCTTTCACAGTCTATACTTGAATTTGTGCTTATAGGTGCCTAAGACACTTAAGTACTAAATATTGTGCCTTGTTTGGGGACCCATCCATCCACCACTGTATCTGGTTTGGGTGTCCATCACTAGACTCTTCACCCCCAAAGAAAGGGTCCTGCGTTTCCAGCTGGCCAATCAGAGTGTGTCAGAGGGAATAAAATTCTTTATGCTTATAGATCTTTTTTTTTTAAAGATTTTATTTATTTATTTTTAGGGAGGGAAGGAAGAGGGGAGGGGGGGGGGAGAGAGAGAGAAACATCAATGTGCGGTTGCTGGGGGTTATGGCCTGCAACCCAGGAATGTACCCTGGCTGGGAATCGAACCTGGGACACTTTGGTTCCCAGCCCGCGCTCAATCCACTGAGCTACGCCAGCCAGGGCTGCTTATAGATCTTATATAGGCCATCAAACAAAACATTTTACATATTTACATATAATATATATAAAACTTACAAAATAATCACTTTGGATATAGTGATTCCCACCGCACTCCAAAAGGGGAATGAGATCTAGGCACCAAATACCTTCCCTGGCCTTTTGTGTGAAAGAAAAATCACAGCATTAAAAGGATGATGTGAAATCTGCCCCACAGAAACCCTTTTCCACAACCACGACATGAAAGACCCCGGTTACAGAAGGAGCTGGAACAGAGGGACCCAGCACTGGGAGACTGACAGAAAGCAGGGTGAGAGGAGCCTGATGGCACTACTTGAACGTTCAGATGAAGTCATACTCAGAGAAAACACTGCAGTTTGCCATCCAAATTGGAACACTTTTTGAGAGTTAGAGGAGGCATGAGCAAAAACCAGGCCTGACCTGGGCAAAGCAAGAAATACATCTCTCTCCATAACTGAAAACAATTACACCTTGATTTCCAAGTGATGAGAGCCAGTTATAAGTTTGCTTTCTGTGACACGGATCCAAAAAGTGTTTGCACTAACCCTGTGCCCAGCAGTATTACTTTAATTATCTTGAGTTAATGAGGGAAAAACAAAGGAGGTTAATGATGCATTTGGGCCAAGTGATGGTCAAATGATAATCACTGTATTCTTCACAAAAGTTACAGAAAGAGAAAAAATGTAGAAAACTTAGTCACACACAGCCCAGTGTGAAAGAGATATACTAAATCCAAAACAATCATATTGCAAGAGCAATTTATTGTAGCGAATGTCATCATGTATCATGTTAAATTAATATTAATTTTACTTCTAAAGTGATATATTTATATATACATGGTGTGGCAAAAGTATGTTTACAGTTGTTCATATGGAAAATAATACAATAATTAATAAATAGTAATAGAAAAATAAACTTTTTCACATACAACTATAAATTACTTCACCCCTCCCTATAAATTTATAAAATTGTCTTATTTTATAGTTTACATAAACCCTATAAACATGAAGAATTTTGCCCCCAGTGATAGCTACATGCACTTATGAAAATAATTTAGAGTCATACAATGTCCTCCTTCATTAGGGAACCAGATGCTGCTTTGTCTAAAACTCAAGTCCATTTATTCTCATGTTTTCTGCCCACCTATTTATGGTCTATCACTAGTAAATAATTAATATATACAAACTTTTCAGCTTTTCCTGTGCTGATCTGCAATTTTCCATGGGTCTCTCACATTTCTGAACACATGTGAGCGGAGGCACTGACTGACTGCCTTTGTTCTCAATCTTCTTTTCAAAGACGTTTCAACAGAGAACAGTCTTGGAAGACAGAAACAATGTCTCCCTCTGGAGCAGAGGGCAGGTCTGTTTACTGTCCAGTGTAATAAAGATAATGTATCCTCTGGGACAAGGGTCAGGCGGGCTTACTGAACATTATGAAAAAATTGGGGATCTCCGAATTCAGGGATCTATTGCAACATTAGCCACTGCGTGCATAGCTATCCCCTCACTTTCTCTATATTGCCATCAGGGAATTGAGGCTTGGTATATCACCATGATAGATGCTAATTCTCTAGAAACTGCAATTGTAATAAAGTCCTTTGTGTCTTTGAACCAGAAATCTCATGTTCTCAGGACAGCAAACAATTGTGTAGGCTAATTTGTTAGCGTGTAAGTAGGGTAAAGCCTCAGACATAGAATAGTTCTTAACATGCTGTTCTGCTCCATTTATAATTAACTCCCAAATTTCTGGTGACTAGGGACACTTCCAGCCACTGTCTCTATACCTGTACCCAAACTTTTAATTTCTTCCCCCAAATGGCAGCTCAAATAGGTTTGTTCTGTAAATCCAAAGACACAGAACAGTGGTTCTCAAAGTATGATCTAAGGACCAACAGTATCAGCAACACTTAAAAATGGACATCCCTAAGCCCCACTCAGAACTTACAAAGTAAGAAACACTTGGGAGTGGAATCCAGCAATCTGTGCTTGAACAATCCCTCCAGGTGATTCTGATGCAAGCCTGAGTTTGAGAACCACTGAGGCAGAAGAAAACTCTTTTTTCTGGATTAGTGATCAGAATAATTATCACTTTGTTGTCAATTAGCTATAAAAAAACAATATATTACTTTCATGAAAAAAGTACACTTCCTTCCTTTCCCCCCAAAAGTGAGACAGGTAACACTGTTTTCCATTTCTGCAAACTGGTTATTAAAAGCCAGCTGGACTCTCATATCTACTCTGCATTTAATATGGTGCAATGCACTACTTAGGTTAAAGTATATGAAGAAAATCCATTTTCACATAATCATGTAGTTAGGATAAGGGAGATCGTTTCAATAGCACTTACAGATAATTGTGAACAACAATTTTGTCTACAACAAAATTTGAAAAGAGTACCATAAAGTTTGGTTGTAATGCATTTCTATAAACTTTTCATACATTGACACTTTAATATCCATTGGTCTATCTTTATTTGGAATGAATCTTTGACCCACATCTGATATGGAAACTAGTTTACTTAGTTATGCAGAATTGAATGTTGATATGATTTCAATATATAAAAAATTGCCTTTTAACTTTTAATATTATCTATAATTTCATCAGAAGAGGTTTTTGGTCTTGGGAGGATGTAAAGCTCCCAGTAGTAGAGACAAGTTCTTAAAACCTCTATTTATTTATTCATTTTTTGGTGCAAAAGCTCACATTTTATTATTGGCAACAAATATAGTTAGCTGTTTTCCTTTGAAGCAACAGACTCTCTGCCAAATTCTCAAGTTCAACAAACTATAATTTATCTACCAGTCATTCTTTCAAGTAAATATGGTATTCCAGAAAAAGATCAACCAGTTCAATTCACAACTCAATAACATAACTTCTTTTCCTCAAGATAACCAGCATGCTTTCACTGGCTGGATAACAAGAAGGGAGAGTGAGGACCATGAAGAATGGTTAAGAAAAATGTGTGTGAAAATTTGTATGAACTGTGGAAGAAGGAGAACTCTGTTAGAAGACCATGAAAAATAAAGAAGTGCAGTGAAAGCTTGTGATTGCCCACAAAATAGGCTCTCTCCTTCACCTGTAAGAGTAGTGGCTGGGAACATGGCACCTAGAGATGATATTTCGCACCCTCCCTTGCTGCTGGGTGTAAGTCACGTCACCTCATTTCTCATCATTGCCATGTATGTGTAAAAAGAAAATGCAGCCTTGGATTCTCTCTCTCCTGATGCTTCGTATGAACTGCAAAAGAGGAGTGCCTATGGTTTTGTTCCAGTGATGCCTGGGGCACAGTGGGACAATAAGGAAAGAACTCAGGTCCCTGAATGCCCATGTGAGGCAGAGCAGCTCAGCACTATTTAATCTTAGATTTGTTACACAGGAGAAATAAAGTTATCTTTGTTAGGCCACAGTCAGGTTAGGTTTCTTTAACACAGAGCTTGGCATTTACTCTGACAGTTTTAAAATATTGTGTAGATAAACAAAACAAACTAAAGAGTGCCTCAACCTACAATTTCTTTTTTTGCTCTTTATTCAATCGTTTTGTTAGTTTATTATAGTTGTCCCAATTTTTCCCGCTTTGTGCTTCTCTGCCTATCCCCCATCCTCCCCCACTCCCACAGTCAACCCCCACACCACTGTTCATGTCCCTGGGTCATTCATACATGTTCTTTGTCTACTCTCTTCCCCTTCTTTCCACCATTATCACAAACGTTTTTGAAAGTCACCATAAATAAAGTGGAAAGGCAAACTACAGAAGAGTGAAAAATATTAGTTATTAATAAGTATCAAAGTGTAGATTTGTTTAATTCATAAAGAACTAACACTAATTGACAATAAAAATACCAATATTCTAAATGGCAAAAGGCACAAACACAATTTATAAAGAAAAACAAACATATATAGTATTTTAAACTATACACACACACACACACACACACTTGTTGCTCAGTATCTACAGATGATTAGTTCCAGGGTCCCCCTTGGATGCCCAAATCTGAGGGTGCTCAAGTCCCCTATATAAAATGGCACAGTGTTTCCACAGGATCCGCATCTGCATACAGGCTACTGCAGGTGCGCTTCCACAGCACTCCATTCACATGGATTCAGCATAGTGCTCAGTGCACGGCAAATTCAAGTCCTGTTCTCTGGAACTTTCAGGATTTTTTTTTATTTTTCAAATATTTGATCCCCTGTAGTTGACTTCATAAATCTGAAACCTGCAGATATAAACGGCTGACTGTATACATATATTCATGCAAAAAGCTAAATATGAACTATACTGAAAATAAAGTGTTTACATCTGAGTAATATAATTGTATTCCTCAAGCATATCTGTAATTTCCAATTTTTTTCATCCTACATAAGTTTTATGTAAAATTGTACAATTTATTTAGAAAACTTTGGTCTTATCTCCTCCATGACTAAAGTTAAATGAAATCATCTTTAACCTCATTTGCTTCAACCCATGCTCCCATCTCATTACTCATTATAGTCACATGCTAATCACAGCAAATTACTTTTACTCCCAGAAGTTTCAAGATCATTCCTGCCTCATTCCTCCCCCTTTACTTTCTCCAGAGTGAAGCCCCTTATCAACATGGGCACTGAAAGAAAAAAAAAAAAAGGACCATGCCACATTTAGGCAGGAGAACTCCTGGGGTTCAACTTTTTCAACCAAGGCCATCCCAATTTTCAGGGAACGTGGAAACTGATTTGACAAGCACTGGGCCTGCTACTTGGCTCAATACAGCAGGTGGCACAACCACCTAGCCTATTACCCTACAGACACTTAGGTAGTAAGAGATTCCGAGATCTGCACTTAGACGCAGCTCGAGCAGGTTGGCTCTAAGTAAGCCATGAGATAAAACACCACAGACGTCAACTGTAATGGTAGCAGCACCCAGGTGAGAGCCATCACCTCCAAGAACACAGGGGGCAGAGCACATCACATCTAGGGGGCTGGAGTCTGTCACTGCTACAAGGATTTCAAGTATTAAGTCATTCTTCCCTCTATTCCACCCTCCCACGGTCCCCTGCACCAATTAGGGAGAACAGCAGTAGGAAAGAATGGCAAATGATGAAACATTTTTATTGGAACACTACATAAAAGGACTGTTTAAATGATCAGATTGGACTAAGACTTTAGCAATGTTTCATTATTTAGAACATTTTGTAATTTTCCCTACTAAACAGCAAGTAGAGGCCCAGCAGGAGGTAGGTTAATTTCAGGCTACATTAAAATAAAAAGAGTGGGAATTAACTCTTGTAACCCTATTGTAACTGTTAATACATAAGCAATGGTTTCTAAGCATATTTAGAAAGAGACATGAATATTATACTTTCCCTAGCAAGCACCCCCAATTTTACATACTATCTCCTTCTCCTATTCTGAGGAATTATCAAACCAGACTTGGATGGCCCTGTGTTTCCGAACTGATGTGAGCTGATGCTATTCTCTTACTACTTTAAACATTTCCGTTCAGGAAATCACACATTCATTGACTCATTCTGCTGTACTCCATAAGGCTATTCATTTCTTTCCCTTGCTGTCTATTCTAGCTTTAAGTTAAAAACCTTAAAAAATGAAATATTATGCCAATCAACATATACAAAATAAAAGAGTTGGGTTTGTGTTTTGTTTTGTTATTTGTCTTCCTCCCCAAAACAAAGTTAGATGCCTTGAAAAGACTCAAAAAGCAAGCTGCTAAAAAGACTATTCAAGTGTGAGACATTGTTAAACAGAGAGGAGAAAATGTTTTAAAATATGTAAAATTCTTCATTCATAATCCTCTACAGACCATAATCCTTTTAAATTCTTACATGAAAGAAAAACTGGAAATTAGGGGTCCATTATGAATATGCAAAAAAGACAACTCTGAACTACTAAATCATACTAAAAAAAAAAAAAGCCATGATCCTACATCAAAAAATTGCTAAATGAAAGTATACTTATATATGTTTAACTAAAAGAAAATATTCAAGGTATGTTTGCAATATTTCTTTTAGGATTTCTCCATTAAAGCAGAGAGTTTTTGATAGATGAATTCTGATCCATCGGTACAGAGGAAACTCACCCATGCATGTCAGCATACTCAAAACATTCAACCTCCCAACTTTTATACCCCTCCCAAAACTATTTTTCCAAAATGTTTAAACGGGTATCAACTCTTTATTGCAAAGTTTTTAGCACGGCATCCCAAAGGTTCTAGGATGTGGATCGAAATGCTGTTCATCTCACCTCTTTTATATACCTGCAGCCATTTTCTATCTAGATAAGTCTACAAATTGTCTACCTAATCCAGCGATTTTCAACCTTTTTCATCTCTTGCACACATAAGCTAATTTCTAAAATTCTGCAGCATACCAAAAAGTGTATTTTCTCTGATCTGAAAAAAAATATGTATAATTTTGACTCATTCACAATTGCCAGCAATTGTTGTTATTGGCTGTTGTCTTTTTTTCTTTTTTAAAAAATTTGACATTCAAATTTTTGAAAAGAGGTCAGTGCCCGTGAATAAATAGTCAGGTATTGCATGTTTTAAAAATTCTTGCCGCACACCAGTTGAAAATCACTGATCTAATCCATACAGCCAGAATTCTAGCTTTTTTGTATCAACAACTATGTTAGGCAATCAAGTCAAAGTTAAGTAAGACATGGGTCCTGACTCTACAAAGCAGTACCCAAAATATAAAGAGACAGTCAAGGAAATAAACAATTACATTTTTTTTCTTTCATTCAAAAAATATTTATGAAGTAGCCACTGTATGGCAAGCACAACACTACACACTGAGGGCAGAGCAAGTGGGAGTAAGAGTTATTGCCCCTGGTGTAAAGAGGGGGAGGAACAGGTGGCAGGAAACACTTCTGATCGGGTGGTGAGGAAGTAAAACATGCAGACAGTTTAAAGTATCAACACCTGTTTGCTACTAATGTATTTTTAAAAAGTAATGTACCTAATGAAAAGGAGAAAGTGACAGTAAATCATTACAGAAAAGTTAATACGATCACAAAAGCTGTACAAGTAACATATAACTCCAGTGTTCAAGAACTACAGAACTCATATTTTCAATTGGTCCACTAACCCTGAAATACCCTCTTCACTCTTCTAGGAAGGACACTAAGAAGTGGGATTACGTCTAGAAAGGTGGCATAGAGGACTATCAACTACCCTACTTCATTTGAAGAAAGGCTAAGTGAGGGAGGAATGTTAATGAAAGAAAAAGACGAGGAGAAGAAAAGAATTCCTAAAAAATACTTGAAGTGTCCTCACATGGGAAGAGAAGTTATACCATGTGACACTCAAGGTTGAATTAAGACCAATAACAATGCCCTGGCTGGTATAGCTCAGTGGATTGAGCGCGGGCTGTGAACGAAAGTGTCGCAGTTTCTATTCCTAGTCAGGGTACATGCCTGGGTTGCAGGTCATGACCCCCAGCAACTGCACATTAATGTTTCTCTCTCTCTCCCCCTCTCTTCCCTCTCTAAATAAATAAATAAATAAATGAAATCTTTAAAAAAATGTGTTTAAAAGAAAAAGCACTAACAAATTACAAAGAAGCAAATTTGGCTCACCAAAAGGAAAAATCTACTAATAGTCTGATGCCAGAATCTATAAAACATCATCATCTGTCAACAGGATTATTATTTCCCCAGTCCTGTACTGTAACAGGCATAAATACAGACATAGATATAGACATAGACATATAGATATACAGTTTCAATAAATGTCATTTTACATCAAGAAGTTAAAAACCAATGGAGCAACTCTCCATTTCCAACAGTTAACAATATGTCACCATACAACTGACATTTTGTTAAGGGACGATCTGATATTAGGTGCTCTTACCATAATAAAAGGGAGGGGTGAGGGAGGGAAGGGGAAAGGGGAGGTGAGGAGAGGAAGGAGGAGGGAGGAAACGAGGCAAATACAGAACTCTGGATTATGCTACTAAAAATCATTAGACTTATCTGTACTATCCTGATTCATGCAATTGTGTGAAAAGTAGATTTCCTATAAACAATAATAAAAAACCAAAATGAATTTATACATTCTGGCAACAGGTAGTTTCCGTAGAAGATCAAAGTCCCATGAAGATCAATACAAGACAGGCCTTCACTGTTTTTATCTTCAGCTCTCCTCACCAAACAAGAGTGAGCCCAAAAATAATAAATAATGGGGCAGCTTTAATTAAACCCCTGCACTGTTCATGCAAACTTCACACAGAGACCTGAAGTTCATAAATAAGAAAATAGGAAAAAAATACTGAGCAAATATCAAGTAAATAAATTTTTCACAATAGGGAATTATTTACTAAAAATGGGGATCAAATAATGCATCAAATCCCACATGACTGGCTAGGATGTGATAAAATAGGTTGGCAAGTAACAGGCACACTAATCAGAAAAAAAATTATGTTAAGCAAAGAGTCTTCATATCATCAGTCATTTAAAAAGAAGAGGAATTATTTGGTCCTAATTTGAGAAAACCTTAGTTTCTAGTAAAACTAGCTGCTCTACGACTATGGAACAAGAAATGGTAAACTTAAATGCCACTTGGATTTTCTTTTCTCAAACTGTCTTCATTAAAGTCCTATTATACTTACTATAAGATGTGCCAATTTCAGTGATGTTAAATGTTAAGTATATTTATCTTAGAATTTATTGAAATATGTGTCCCCTTGATTCATCCTCACTAATAGATCTATAAGTGCCAGGGCAGGACCTCCACTAGGGATTTAATATCATATACTTAAGAAGACTTTTGGGTTTCTTTACATATATTCCTAGAAGGGGAATCCCTGGGTCGTATGGCAGTTCCAGTTTTTATTTTCTGAGGTAATTACAGTGCTTCCCACAGTGGCTACGTCAATCTGCATTCCTACCAACAGCACCCGAGGGCTCCCCTTTCTCCACATCCTGGCCAGTACTTGTCGTTTGTTGATTTTTTTTTTTTTGATGATAGCCATTCTGACACATGTGAGTGAGGTGGTATTTCACTGTGGTTTTAATTTGCATTTCTACCCAAGAATCTAATCAAAGGAATACATGCACCCTTATGTTCACTGCAGCACTATTTACAACAGCCAAGATCTGGAAGCAGCCCAAGTGTCCATCAGTAGATGAGTGGATAAAAAGATGTGGTATTTACCTGGCTGGCGTAGCTCAGTGGATTGAGCGCGGGCTGTGAACCAAAGTGTCGCAGGTTTGATTCCCAGTCAGGACACATGCCTGGGTTGCAGGCCACGGCCCCCAGCAACCGCACATTGATTTCTCTCTCTCTCTCTTTCCCCCCCTTCCCTCTCTAAAAATAAACAAACAAAATCTTAAAAAAAAAAAGATGTGGTATTTACACAATGGAATACTACTTGGTTGTAAAAAAGATATCCTTTGCAACAGCATAGATCGTTCTGGAGAGTATTATGCTAAGTGAAATAAGCTGGTTGGAAAAAGAAAAATACCATATGATCTCACTCATATGTGGATTCTAATGAATAAAATAAACTAACAAACAAAATAGAAATAGACTCATAGGTACAGAGAACAGACAGCTGTCAGAGGGGAGTGGGGTTGGGGAACTGGGTTAAAAAGGTGAAGGGAGTCTTCTATCCAGTACCCCAACCAAAAGATGAAACAAAGAAAAAAACCTTATACACATAGACAACAGAATGGTGATTGCCAGAGGGAAAGGGGGGTGGGAGGAGGTAGAAAAAGATAAAGGGGGGATGGATAAATGGTAATGGAAGAAAACTTGACTTGGGGTGATGAACACACAATATAATATAAAGATAATGCATTATAGAATTATACCCCTAAAACCTATATAATTTTATCAACCAATGTTACCACAACAAATTCAATAAAAAAAGGAAGGAAGGGAAGGAGAGAGGGAGGGGAGAGGAGGAGAGAGGGAGGGGAGAGGAGGGGAGAGGGAAAGAAAGAGTTAAGAAGACTTAATATGCATGAAAAGCAACTCAGCATCTACAGCCATTGGGAAATGCAAATCAAAACAACAAGATGCTATACTTCACACGTACTAGGCGGGCTAGAATCAGAATCCCAGATATTGGGGGATGAAGGGTTTTGTGTGTGGGGGGGGGGTAATTAAAATATTCTAAAACTGATTACTGGTAATGGCTGCACTACAATGAGAATATACTAAAAAAACACGGAAATGTACATTTTAAATGGGCATATTGTATGGCTGGTGAATTATATCTCAATAAAAAATATCTTAAAAAGTAAATTAAAACTTGGTAGTCAATAATTATAATTTAAAAAGTAATTTAACTATGAGATTTGAAAAACCTGATTAGACTCTTCATTTACCTCCTTCCCATGAAATCATCCTGAAACTCTAACACTTGGTTCCCTGCTCAGACAAGACCAAACCATTCTAAAGGAACTTGCATTCCACCTCCCCATCCATTGTGTAGAACTTCTGATTGCACAGTTTGCTGAAAACTAGTGATTTTTATCTAAAAGAGAAGTCCAAAAAGTTTATATCTAGCTGACAGATGATGCTATGAGACAATAATATATTTCTACTACTTTAGTGGTATTCTATACCCTCAAAGTATTCTCTCAGGAGGAAATTCTAGCCTGTATGGGGCTTCAGTTGCAAAAGTTAGATGCTTCTCAGCCGTTCACACAGTGATTTTAGGCTTCATCACAGAGAGCCAAGAGGGTTACTGTTTTGGCAAGAGGATGGAAAAAGCCAACCCAAGGGACAGGTACAGGACACGGGATCTTCCTCACGTTGTTGTCTCTCAAGTCATGATTCTTGCTCCCTATTTTAAATCCAGGAATGTTTTTAAAGAGAAAAAGTATTTTAAATTCTGACAAATAGTGAAAATAAGATGAAAAAAGAGGTAAAGAACTATGAAAAGAGGATAATGAGAAAACTATTATTTAAAATATTTAAAATAGATAAGCTGAAACCAATAAACTGATACAGAATAAGGACAGAAAAAACAATAAACAGAAATACAGCACAAGAACTGCAATGAAGGCAATACACAAGTCTATAAACATAAAAAAAGACAGTCAATCTCACTAATCACCCAATAAAAAGGTAATAAAATATTTTTAGCCAAATCAGCACGGCGAACTGTGAGAATGGTGTGGGAGTGAGTGTGAGTACACTGACGTGCCTGTTACCAAGGGTAGAACTGTTACAACCTTTCAGAGGGCAACAGACAATATATTTCAAAAGCTTTGAACAATACCCTAAATCCAAAAACTATGATTTTTTTAGAGGTTTATCCTATACCATTTGTGCATTTTAACAGTACAAAAACAAACTATGATATAGCCATATAAATATACTTTATATAAGCATTAAAACTGTAATGGCACTGCATGATTCAACACAAAAAGATACAGGATACATTATGTGAAAAAGCAGTCTGTATGGATAAATGTATGTAACAGAGTACAGCCAGGGCACCCTCAAATGAAGGATCTGAAACAGAGTCCAGAACTTGGGGTGTCCAGTAAATATAAAAATATAGGATACCCCCCAAGGCATTGTTTATTTGTTTAATAATTTTAAACAAAAAATAAAATGTGCACACATTTAAGAATAAAAATGACTGTAAACACAAGCTAGAACATAAGTATAGTGCTTTAAAAAGTTAAATATCTATTATATTAGATATCCACATGTAAAAGAAGCAAGATGGATGCTTACCTTACACCACATACAAAAATTAACTTGGAATGCATCGATAGCCTAAACACAGGGATGAAAGTATGAAACCCTTCAAGGAAAACACAGGAGAAAAGCTTCATGGCATTGAATTCGGCAATAATTTCTTGGATATGACACCAAAAACACAAGCAACAACTACAACAAAAAACTTAACTGGACTTCATCAAAATTTAAAACCTGTGTATCAAAAGACACAAAAAAAGGAAATGAAAGGCAATCCAAAGAATGGAAAATACTTTCAAATTATATATCTGATAGAAATTAATATCCAAAATATATACAGAACTCTAAGTCAACAACAAAAAATATCCCAATTAAAAACTGAACAAAGAACTTGAATAGACATGTCTCAAAAGATATACAAATAATCAATAAGTACACAAAGACATGTTCAACATTAATATCATTAGGAAAATGCAAATAAAAACTACCCTGAGTTACCGCTTTTCACCCATTAAGATGGCTACTATGAAAAAAAAAAAAAAACCATAAATAACCAATGCTGGAAAGCATGTGGAGAAATTGAAACCCATGTACACTGTTGATGGGAATGTGAAATGGTGCAGCCACTGTGGAAAACAGAACAGCAGTTTAAAATAAAAAAATAGAATTTTTAATTCTAAAAATTAAAAATAGAATTGCCATTATGATCCAATAATTCCACTTCTGGGCATATACCCAAAAAGTCTGAAAGCAAAGTCTCTGAGATATTTATACATCCATGTTCATAGCAGCATTAGTAACAGTAAACAAAAGATGAAAACAACTGAAAACTGTATCAGTGGATGAATGGATAAATAAACTGTGGTATATATACATGTAATGGAATATTATTCAGCCTTAAAAAGGAAGGAAAGTCTGATACAAGCAACAATATGAATGAACCTTGAAGACAGTAGGCTAAGCAAAATAAGCCAGGTATAACAGACAAATATTGTATGAGGTATACAAAGTAGACAAATTTATAGAGAAAATAGAATGGTGGTTGCCAGGCAATGGAGAGTTACTGATTATTGCACAGAGTTTCAGTTTGAAAGGATGTGAAAGTTCCAATGATAGATAGTGTTGATGGTTGAACAACAATGTAAATGTACTTAATGCCATTGAACTGTAGACTTTAAATGGTTAACATGGTAAATTCTTTATTATGTATGTTTTACCACAAAAAAAGAAATAAAGTGTATCTGGTGTTTGTATGCATGGCTGCTTGTTTCAAATGAATACTGTGGTAATCTTAAAATAAAATTTAGTCAATTAGTGAAAAGGGATTAAATACATGTCTAGGGCACTTTTCACATGCACAGGTTCACAGAAGTTTTTTTGACCTAGGCTAGTTCCTAGTGCTTTGAGTTGCTGGTGAAGTCCCACTGGAGTTGGCACAAGGACGATGACTCTCAAAAAGGACGATACCAAAAATTGATGAAAACACATTTGGTTGTTGGAGAGGCTAGGTGTACTGCTGCAACACACAAAACAATCCTATCAATGAAACATTGTCCTTTGTTTTGCACAATTTTCTAAAGACCCTCTGGACATCCCTGTTGTTCACAGTCTTGAGTCTAGAATCTCAAATACAAAAACCTTTTCCCATGGCTTCAATGTGTACTGATTTTTTTCCAGGAATGTATCTACCGTATGTATGGAGAGAAGAATGTATCTTGATGGTTTAGAAATTTCAGAGATGAGTCCATTTCTGATGATCACATTCTCAGTAGCACTAGTTGCCCGCACAGCAAACTACAAATTGTTCTACATATTGAAACAAGTATATGATTTTCATGACTTGTTGTAGCTGAGCTTTTACACACTAAAAAGATTATAACTACTTTCTTGTATTTTTTAATACATTACAGTTAGGTGTTGTACTGGTTGTTTTTTATTTTAATCAAAGTTCTATATATTTTTACATTGAGTATTATTTTATATTTGTTTTGAGTGTGCAGGATTGTTTTTACTAAGTACACAAAGATAGGTAGGTTATTATTCACAAATTTTGTGTCAGGATATTATGGGGCACACTAAAATTATTTGCTACAAAAGGGGTACTGGGTCTGATAAGGATGGAAAGCTTTGCTCTAGAGCTTGTAAAATATGGACCTCTTCTCCTTTGCCAGACACCTAACTCCACCTTCAATTCGGAAACCCAGACCTCCATATCTCAAGTACAGAAAAAGAGAAGCTAATTCCACATGCTTCTTGCTGTACCTTACAGACATTTCCCACAGAATGCCAAACACTGCAAAAAACTTGCTTCTCTTCCTTCCTTCCATCCATGTGCAATGCTCAGAGGCTGGATGCCTACCAGTCACAGATATGGAATGACAAAGGTCACCCTTCCAATAGCTGTAAGGCTTGACAAGGCTCAACGCCAAGTTTCTTTCCAACTCCAGAAAGTCTGTGAAACTACCAATGGTTCTCACGTGATTTTAGATTATGGAACACCCCAGTAAACCTCAATCCATTAACCCACTCACTCTCACCGGCTGTTTATAACGATGCCACCACCTCATCAGCTCTCACAGGCAACAAGATGCCCCAGGTGATGACAAAACCTGTCATGTCACGCTTTACAGACCTCATCAACTTATAAATCTGAAGAGTAAAAAGGAAAAGGCTCCACAACCTGCTTGGGAAACTACAGCATATCACTTTTAAGAACCACAAATACTTTTCAGAACCACGTGTGTGTGTATATACTTATTTATTTATAGAGCATTATCTGTAGAAAACATCCATCTTCATCCACAACTATTGACATTAGGAATAGTGAGGGGTGGGGAATGAAACTGAAAACAACTTCATAAACTTTTACATATATTTATATACACCTATAAATATATATCAAACTCCATAGTTTAAAAGTACTAAAATTAAATTATAATATGCAGAGTTATAGAAACAAAATTAGAATAAGAACTCAATATGAATAATCATGAAGACAACCTAGAATACTAAATTAATATCAGTATGCAAATATTCACAATGGGACTATATGCGAGACACTTCACTTCCTCCAACAGTGCTCTACACATAATCTTTATAGTCAAGCAAGTGCAAAATGTATTTTTATTACTAGCACTATGATTATAAGGATGTATCAATTTCATTTAGGAAAAATTATCTAAATATCACCCACCCTTAAATAATTTGGAAGTTGTGCTTTTCCCAATGAGCAAGTTATTATCCAACTCAACTTACTGAAACACTCATTTCTATGATCTCAAGTACTTGCTTCTACCTAATGTTTCCTCTCAGGTGTGCATGAGGGTTCCCTCCGGAGCAAGAGGTGAATATTGCCATTCTTGGCTGCTCAGTGCCCAGTGTAACACCTAGTGAACAGTAGTAAGCACTGTATCTGTTTTTGCTAATGAATAAAATAGTTACTTTTAATAGACTTTATTATGTGACAAGCACTATGCTAAGCATTTCTCATTCATTTCTTCAACAATCTTAAAAATCATTATGCCATTACTATGTTATATAATAAATGGTAAAACTGGGCTTGCCAAAGATTAAACAAATTGCCCAAGGCCACTCCATTTGTAATCAGGGGTACAAAAGTCAGAGGTTTTACATTAATTTACATCCTATCTTTAATTCTCAGTAAATTATAAAAGATAAAGGTCAAAGGGGATGACACTGTTCAAATGGTGCAGTAATTGTTATAGCGATATTTAACATATTTACTTTAATATTTTAATTATATCAATGATTTATTTTCAAATTAGGAAAAAATTGGGTTTCCCTAATGGCATTTTTTCTTTGGGATAGATTATAAATATGATCAGCTTAATTATATTCCAGTTTTTAAAAAGTACTATAGTGGAAACTACCTGCAGTTATAGAATAATTTAGCTAAAAGAACCATGAGTAATGAAATATTTGAAAGAGAAAGTCAATGCATAGCATATTCAATTTCACAACAGACATGGGGAGAAAAAAAAAAACAACTGCCTAAACTACTAAACTAGAAAATGATTGGCTTTAAAAATTACTTTTCAAGTTATCTCCTACCATTAAAATTACTGAAATATTATATAAAGAATGTTTTATATAAACATATAGTTTTATTTTTATACAGAATAGCATACTAAACTGCACAGTCACTTTTCCATTAGCAGATTCGTGATGGAATGTTAACAGCATTTTAAATGACAGAAAGAATAAGAGTGACTCTAACACAACAGATCTGTAGATGTGAGGTGAGGTTTGCAAAAAGACAGAATTACTCAGCCAGAAAGGACTTCTAAAGGTCATCTAGTAGCTCTGTTAGCCTTTGGGAGCACTGTAAGACCATGTAAGCCATTGTTGAGATGAAAACCTGTTATTTTTAGATTTTAGGGGGGGAGGAAAAAAATCCAACTTCCTCTACAAAGTCATTCCAGAGATAAACAATATTTAGAATCATAATATTCCTATTTATACTATACACAAATCCTCAAATAGTCCACTTTAAATCCATTTCGTCTTGCTTGGTCTTTGTGAAATATGCGAACAGTTGACCATTACAATACATCCTCACATACTTTATAAAGTCTTTAGCTTTCTTCTTTTGGGGAATAAATGCATCTTTGGCTTTTCTCATAAGCTTTATTTTCTAACCTGTTATAAATCCTTTTCTCTGATGCCTCTCCATTATTCTTGTAAGTCCAAGTGAAGAAGTAGGCGGTACTCTAATGCTTTGAAATGTCAACCAGCTATTATTAAGTCTTCATTTTTGCTTTTCCAATTGCTAGTATCTTTGTAAAGTCACCCAATGAAAGCTGAGAGATCATGGAGAATGTTAAAGGAGAGATGAGCTAGGAAGAGTAGAAAAATTAGGTAAGCAAAAAATCTATTTACGTCAATTTTGAAGACAATTCATTAAAAGGTAAATCATGAGCACTCAGAAAAGAAATCACTGGCATGGGGAAGTAGCACAGGTTCACTAAAAAAGGTCAGTTGGGTTTTCATAAGATTATTAGAGGAAAAGGTGTGACTATCCCCGAGACCTAAGGTAGCTTAATTTCAGCAAGGCTTTAACAATATATTTCATAACATTCTTGTGCTCAATACAAGAATGTAATGCTAGACTCCAGTTCATTTAGGTGGATTTATATCTGGCATCTACTAATGAATTACTATCAGTGTGTGAATAATGTGCTACAAAATGCATACTTTAATCAGGAAGTAGGCAAAACAACAGAAGAAAAAAACACTGTCTCTAAATATATCAAAATTTAGTAATAATGGACTAGAACAAACTATCTTCATTTGTTAAAATAGATGTTAAGATACATAACTTAGGCTTGAAATGTCCAATTTCTCAACTATGTGTTACTGGTCTGCACTAAGTAGTTTCATAATGAATTTCAGTGGAATAGAATTAAAAAACTCAAAACAGGGATGCAGAATCTACCCTAAACAGACCCTAATACTGAGGACACATAGAGGTCAAACCACTGGGTACTGTGCAAATATATCGGGGTTTTACAAATAGGTATTGACCCACCCATAAAAGGGTTTCTAGATGCTAAGGTATCTGGGGATTACTTAAAAGGTAACCCCCAGATACCCTACTAAGGTAAAAGGGGGATTACAGAACTCACATTATTTAGCTTAAAAGAGGGAAGAATTCTAGGGTAAGGACCATTCTGAACTTCAAATACCTAAAACCCTTTCAGATGCCCTACAGAAGAGACCTGACACATATACAGCCAGAGGGAAATGAATACAGGGACCACAGAGACAAGTGCAACCAAGTTGTATCAGCCTCCTGTGGGTAGCCTCAGCAAGTCAGCTCTGAGTCTCCCTTGAAGCTGTAGTCAGTACTTGGCCACAATCCTTAAACCCAGCTTCACAAATTATTTAAGTTTAATAAAGATTTTGTGGGAAGACACAGAATAAGTCTTATGTCACACCATGCAGACAGAAACCAACAATATTAGCCCCACACATCCATTCTTCCTTCCCCAAATGTCACCCAACTCTCTTCCACTCACCCCCCACATGGAGTCTCAAAAACGATCAACCATGCTCAGCCACACTAAATCCTAGGGTGTAGTTGAATAAGGACCATTTATTATTTCTACCAGGTATCCTAAACATTTCTCCCCCAAGCTCTAGGAACTATTCAAAGTATCCCTTCAACCCAAGAAGAATTTCTTTCTAGACAGAGAGACTTTCCCACTGCTACTAAGATGGTACCTCCAAGAGGAAACCCTCTTTGAAAACTTGAAACTGAACAGAAGAGAATTCTACTGGTTCTGCTTGTGCCTCACCAACTCTGGAAGATGTCGGTCTTTTTCTGTCTAATGTACTAACCTTAGCATACAGGTGTATACCCTTGGTTTGAATCTCATAGGAAGAGTATCTGTTTCCTGGTGTACAAAAATGAGTATAATAATACAGAAACTTCCTCAGTGAGTTGCTGTAGATGTTAATAAAATACTTCAAAGAGCCAAGCAAACTACGTGGCATGTAGCAGACACTCGGCAACTATTAATAAAAGAAGATACTTAAAGATCCCTTAGGACAGTGCCTGGCAAATGGTAAGCACTGAGTAAGTATCTGCTAATAAATAAAACAATTAAGTTCCTTTCCACAGGCTTTCAACTATGGTAAACAATTCCGTGATACAGTAGGAATGTTGCAGGGATCATTTCAGCTTTCTGAAAATGAAATGGACTAAGGGACATCAAAAATCTCTTTAGACTCAACTTCCTTCAGTCTATGATTCAGAGTATTTTGGATTGCTGAGTTCACATTTTAGAAACAAACATACCTGCCTTAACAAAGAGTAACATTATAAATTAACTTATATATTTTAATTTAATTTAATAAGAACCAGAGAGTTTATACTGCATAGTGATAATGCACCCCTAAAAATATGACATTTAAACAAATTCTTTCTTGTTGACACAAACATAATTAAGGAGTGTAAAATTTCACTAGCATGGTGAGGAGTAAATAGTTGACATTCTTAAACTTTCATTCTCTAAATCAATGTCTTCTAACAGATTTCTCTTTTATCATCAAAGCTGTACTCAATTAACTTCTCAAATACTTCTTAAAACATACTGTTGCTGATTTAAGATCTAATTTCCTGGAGGTTAGGGGGTGGAAGGCTTGAGCAAAAAGGAGAAAGGGCTCGTGGACATGGACAACAGTGTGGTGACTGCTGGGGAAAAAGGGTGTAAGGGGACTAAAAAGTAATGCAAAAAATATGATAAAGATTAAATTTAAAAAAAAAAACATGAAATGGCAGGCTTAAGTCATAATGTATCAATAATTACATTAAATCCAAATAGCCCAAGTCCATCAATTAGTAGACAGAGACTGGCAGAGTGGATTATAAAGCATGGAAAAAAAAAGATCTAATTTTCTTCTCAACATGAACTAATCAAACTAGGTAGATATGTGCCTTCATAATGCAGACACAGTGTCTGGGGAGAATGTTTCTCCCCAACATTCATGTACCTGACCAGTAAAACAGTGCTAACAAGGCTGTAAGAATCAAATGAAGTACTAATGCAACAATGTTTTATAAACTGATATGCCAATGAGGTTCTTGCAAACTGTATCCTTGGAACACTAAGAAGTGTTCCATATTACGAAGAATGCCAACAGGCGTAATTTGAATACCAGACTACATAAGAGAACAAGGCATGTATTATACTTTTTTTTTGAGGTTACACAATATACATTAGCATACTTAAGTTTCAGAAGTGCCCTACATTAAAAAAAAATCTGTTAACTTTTAATTCAGCACTTCCTCATTGTAATTAACTGGGGAAATATTTTACTTGATTTATAGAAATTCAGTTTTCTGGAGAAAAATGTTCACATGATATACTATACAATACCAACTATTATCTTAACTATCAAGATATTTTTCTGAATAGTATTAATAAATGGAAAGAATATAAAAATATACATCCTGCATTCCTTAGGAAATAGTCAAATTGTTTTACCAAGATATCATCTTTACCAGATTTTTTACATTGCTCTCAAAAATATAATGTGCTACAACAAGTCAAGGTAACATTATTCTTCTTAAAAGTATTAACTGGTAAAATCACTCCAGATAATACATTGATAAATAACTAGAAGCCTTGATTTACAAATGCATACCACAAGTATTTATTTTTAAACTGTCATGAAAATCTTTGAGGCTCACAACCAAAGGGGCTGGAAGCTGTCTGATCCATTTTCGAACTCTAACTGTACTGAGTTTCTCCTGGACATTTACTTATTCCATGATAGAGATGGCAGAATAAATCCAACTTATATGCAAACCACATGTCTAAAATACAAAGTTGAGCACAGATCTTGTCGTATAGAATAAATAAGACTTTTTTAAGCTAAAAATTCTTAGAACATTACCTAGTTCATTCCTCTCATTTTTCTTAATAATCAAACTGAGGTCAGGAGAACCACAGAGAGGTTGGGCTCTGTGCACAGCTGTGTTTTTAATTTATGCCCTGCTGACTGTCACATGCTCACATCATGAGCAAACAGTTCTAATGCTCCCCCCAACATTTAAAAAAATTGTCTGCAGTAAATTAATCTAAAAGAGAGCTACCTATAATCTGTGAAAGTCACTTGTGAGGTGTTGGTGGGATCATTTAAAAGAGAAGCAATCATCTTCCAGGAAGGCTGCAAGAAAATGATCTGCAACAGAGCGGCCTCTAAGCACAGATCTGTGAAGTAAAGCAATAGAAGGGATTCATTTACTTACTCATGGTTAATGAGTGATCCAGCCAACCCAGGGAGGTCAACATTAGCTATCATGTAATGAGCATCTAGTATGTGCCCAGCACTTGACACCTATCTAATCGTCACAACAGTCCCTATGAGACACACGTTTTCTGCCAATTTCACAGGTAAGAAGAATCAGTTCCCCAGAAATTTAGAAATGGCCTTCCATTTCTAAATGGTCTTCACATCAGTTAAAGTGTTGAAGTGAAATTCAAACTAAATTCTGCCTGCTGAAGACCAAAATCCTTTAGCATAGAAAAGTGAAACAGAAAATCTACCCAGAGATAACTACAACTAAAGACTCTTGGCTATCCAAATAGGAAACAAAACATTTTCAAAGTGTTAACAGCTGAAAAAGAAGACAGTAAACAGAAATGACTCAAGTGTCTGCTATGACCACCTACCGAGTGGTGAACCTGAGCTGTGATCATCTGGAAGTTAGGCTTTTCTAGACATTAGAAGACAACATTTCGAAAGACACAGGAGGGTGAGGAGTAGTTAATCCACACAGTCTGGCTCAAAAACAACGGGCCAGCCTCAGAGCTATGGTTCTTACTTAGCATGGTGTCAGTCAGCCAAACCTATCTGGACTTGTGCCAAAATAAGGCACGAGGGCACTGCAATAAACAGTCAAATAAAACTTAAAAAGAACTGTTTCACAAAAGTCTCTGTGGGAATGTGAGACACAAGGCACAGGAGACTTGGTTATGCCACGAGACAGACATGGCAAACTCAAGTGTTCGCACCAGCAATCCCAACATATCTGGGGTGGGCAGTGAATAGTGACAGAAGTTCAGCCACTTCTGCCCTCAACAGCTTTGGAAGACATCACTGCCGTAACCACAGCAAGAGTGGAGGGAGGGAATGATGGACTCCATGTGGAAGCCACGAGCAAAGACAGCTGAGAGATTCTCCCTGACAAATCCCAGGATGGACTGGGAGGAATTTGAAAGAGATGGATTTCCTGCGGCTGGCAAGAGTAGCTTCATGCATACTGAGAAAATGGTGTTTCGCCATTTGCACTGTGACTTCATTTAAAGGTCACATTCTTTGGTAAAGAAAAATATAATTAAAAATCTAGAAACATTTTCAAATATTAGCATACTGATTAAGTATGCAAATACCTCACTAAGAGTTTTAGAAAGAGAAAAAAAACATGATTTAATTTCAGCACTCAAAAACCCTCCTTTAGAATAAGTGTACTTTTTTATATACTTGGGCGTTTGTTTCCCCTTACAGAAGGACACCTTAAATCTGTCACTCACCACTGTATCTGGGGTACATCTCCTAACAGGATGCATAGTACATGATAAGCACATAAGTACTTATTGAATACAATAAGTATTCAATATTTAGTTAATAAGACTAGGGTAAAGTGTTTGGTGGAACCATGCAGATGGACACGGCATCCTCCACAACAAAAGCCTGCTCCAACAGCTCTTTCTTTTTAATGTCACCAGGAAGACAGGCAGACCTGACTGCTCATGTGTACATTAGCTTTCTAATAGTCTGTTCAGTGACACACTGAATTTTTTTCTTAAACATCTACCTGAATAGCTCTGTTATAATTCTTTCCAGAATGCTAGTGCTACTTAAAATTTCAAAACCTCAACTATATCACTGATCTTTAATAATAAAGACATCAGCCTACTCACTGACTTTGACACCTTAATGACTAAGAGAGCAAAGTCTTGAAAACCAGACTACATAAAATATATTTAAAGAACGTAAGCACATAGGAGGTTTTGCTTAGGCATGATGAAATCATCTGATTTCAGAATAAAAATAACACCCTAAAACCAAGTCTGAAATCAGTAAAGCCCTAGAGACCTGGCACACACCAAAAAAACAATAATAATTTTTATGTTTTATACATGTATTGTCTGAAATACAGAATTAGAAATTATCTGGAATTGATAATACTATCAAAGAAAAGTTTGCTCCTTTAAAAACATTCAATTATAATTAAAATATTCAAAACACAAAAGAATTCATTTGTTTGCTTAATATCAACTCTAAATGGCCTGTCCTTATTCATGTAAGGAAACTCTATTAAAAGCATTAAACTTTTCCTTTTACCAAGAAAAGCTCAGTAATTCAAAAGTTGCATCATCCCACTTAGAGAGTCAATAATTTTGAAAATTCTCCACACTTTAGTTAGAAATATAACATTTATAGTCAATCCACTTTAAAAAATGAATTTAAGGCAAAAATTAAGTAAAGTATAACTAACCTATTATTTTATTGTTTCCATAACATGTAAAAGAAATTTTTGCTACAGTAGTATTTTTCATTAAAGATAAAACTGTATTTTATTTAAAAATAACCTATTTAAAAATGAACCTAGCAAACTGTAAACCCAAGTCTGTCATAATCAGACCCCCACACACGATTACGTAGCACAGAACAGAAAGCTATTTCTGAGGCCAAAAACTCTAGTTACAATCATCACAATCTAGTCCTTGCAACTTGGAACAAATACCATTTTCAAGAGATATTTATAGTTTTATCTTAAATGTAAATGTAGCCATCATTTGCTTTACCTATAAACAAAGAAAGCAAACCTAAAAGTGATTTAATAATTAAGCTGTGTTATTTGCCAACCATGAACCTAAATAAAGTCACTCCAGTAAAGAATATAAATTATGGCAGAAACTTGTCTTCTACCATAATTTATAATCCAAATAAAAAACAAAAGACCAAAATAACTCCAGTGTGGAATTAATGCATACACAAGAGTTCCCAGAACCAGGTTCTATCACCTTATCCCTGTCATTCTTTCCAGGGCAAACTCTCAAGGTTTGGGGACGATTAGGGCTTTATTTCAAAGTCCCTGTGCACCAAGTTCAATGCCAGCTTACTGTATCAAATACAAAATTCACCATAATTGCACAAAGACTTAAAAATACACCTTAATAAAACATTCACAGTCCAGAACTCAAACACAAGACATTATAGCTATAAAAATAACAATTAAAATAAAGGTGTGCCCCTTTACTTCTTTCCTAAAAATATCAGTCTAGTAAGTATATAAACCTGATTTCCATAGAGACTTATATAAATTGACTACCTGAAATATTTCTACAAATTATACTAAAGGAAACAAAATAGAAGTCACAGAAGATTAAGGAAGTTAGGCAATCTTCTAAATGAAATGCAAGAAAGAAATGTATTACTTTCAGCTCACTAAAATTCTTTTCCTCTCCTTCTGGCCATGGCAAAAAGGATGTATCTCCTTTTGATAGTTTCTGGAGTGACGTATCTATGGCCCTATTTCAGAATATTAAGAACATTAACTAATATGATCCCTCAAAATAAACTGGCCAGAAACACTTCCTTGTATGTTCACCATATTTTAGCATTTTAAGTGGAACAAGCATCCTATCCCAGGCACTTCTGACTTGGTTTGTAATCATCTCACTGTTTTTCTTGAACAGTATTGAAGCAAATAATCACCAACATATTCTTAATTAGCCTGGAGAAATGGAAAGGGTATCAATTCCAATTCAATAATTAAGACATCAGTGTTCAATATATTTATAAAGCTATTAGAAAAATACAAGCATAAACTATAACTTACCAATTTTCAAGATATGCATTTTATACCCGAAATTTTAAACCATGGGTGTAAACAGTGCCTTATGCCCATATCAAAGAAAAATTTAAAGTCAAAGTTAAAATGAATACTTTTACTCTTCTTGAAGATTACATTTGACGTGACCAGACTGATTAATCTGCCCTCTTTATCATGTACAGCCAGCTGGTCATCATCATGCAGGGGCAGCCAGCTTACCAGTCACAAGGATATTTTTACATTGTGGTACATTATTGAAAAGTTATTATTTTAATTACCTTTGCTAATGAGAAACTAACTGATGTAGAAAAATGTCTTTCCAAAATATAACAGTCTACATTTTTTCTTTGGTAAACATGGCTTAGTAAGTATAATAAACTTTCTTCAAAGATTCAGGGTATTTAATTACATCAAGATTTTTTAATAATAAATATTTTTTCATTTGAAAAACTTCAGCCCTATATATAGAAGATATGAGATGAGAATGAATCTATGCTAACCCCAGATTATCTATCCTGAAGTTGGTTTCTCTTACTCATTTAAAAAAAAAATACTGACACTATTTTGATGTATATGTATAATTTTTGTGTCCGCTTAAAAAGTCCAGTTAAAATACCTGATTATGTATATCAGTTAAGACTGGTGTTTTAAGTTATAGTTATTAATATTTTCAATATAAGATATAATTCTTAATTAATTTATTAAACCAACATTTACTGAATGTCTACTGTTTACCAGAGGCTTTCAATTTTAGAGGTGAAGTGGGTGACGTGTAGTCAAGTATACACGGCAAGTTTGTTAAGCAACCTCAATAACATTAGGACATGGTGGGTAAACTAAGGGGATCAACATACTCTTAATGTCTACAGCTAAGGTAATTCTATTGATTTTCTCTTCCTAAACCAAATTTTTCCAACCATATCTCTTAAAAAGAAATGGGAAACAATCATAGGTTATCTCTCAGTTTTAGTTTCTTTGCAACCAGCTTAAAAACAACATGCCAAATGCAAAACTTTGGTCTTCTTCATGCCTACTTCTGACATTTTAAATAAAAGTTTTACATCCACAGACTAAATTAGTAAATTGTTCCATATTTCATCATTCCATATTTCATTGTCAGAATCACAGGTGTTTTTTTTAAAGATTCTGTTTATTTATTTTTAGAGAGAGGGAAAGGGAGGGAGAAAGAGAGGGAGAGAAACATCAATCAGTTGCCTCTCATATGCACCCCAACCAGGGATCCAACTTGCAAGCTAGGCATGTGCCCTGACTAGGAATCGAACTGTTGACCCTTTGCTTTGTGGGAAGATGCTTAACCAAATGAGCCCAGGGCTCAGGGAATAATCATTCAGTTTTGAGAATAAGTTAGCTAAGTTAAATTGTTAAGTCTTATTTCAGGAACTGGTAATATATATGTTCTCCCAACAGAGAAAAATACCCTTTAATTTCACAAGTACAAAAGCCACATGAAATAACATAAGGATAGATGCTTACTTTAGAGCCAAGCTAAGTACTGACAGGCAATATACCAAGAGAGTTAAGAACCTGGAATTAGATGAGGAGATATAAAAGATACAGCCTGGCCACTTACTAGTTGTATATTCTATCCTTGGGCAAATTATGTAGTATTTCCTGCTTTGTAACACAAGACTGACATTGCCTACCTTAGTTCTAGAAAATGTAAGGAAATAGAACCCACAAAAAAGAAATGGGAGAAGTAATGAACGGAGAAAGAAGAACATAAATATAAAAGAGAAATCAACTCAAATTAAACAGACTGACCTAATATTCTTGCTTCTGTTCATGAGTAGCCAAAGGGCCGAATAGTTAACAGCTCTAAACTTGAAACTGCCTCCCTATGTAAGTTTAAATTTCACCCCGAGCATTTATCCTTCCCATAAATGATGATTCCTTTTGCTTTATTTTGCCACTAAACTTCTGGAAGGCAGGATGCATGTTTGATGCATACTGGATCCATACACTTGACACAGCCCATAGAATACAGTAGCTAATTTAATAATGCACTGAATCATATCTCAGATCCAGGGATGTTATTTCCACATATAAAATCAGGCTACTTGGTGGGAACATTACTGAGCCTTATAATTGATCATATCACCAATGATGACACATTTATTCCAATGAAGGTGGAAACCACAGGAATGAAGGTTTTGCAATAATTCAATTAGAGCAAAGGGAGGAGGCACTTGAGACATCTATGGCATTTGGCAGTGTAGCCATGACAAATATAGAAGCTGTCTATACCTGATTCATGTTACAATCACCACAGGATAAGCAATGCTAGTGAGAACTGTATAGTTTGTAACTTTTGGCTTTCTGGTTGTCTGGGAGTAAGAAATATGATTTTTTACACCTAATTATGTGTTTGCATAATTGTATATATTTAGTATATATGTAAGTGATACTGCAATATATTTATTTAAATCAATACTGGGAATCCATAAAAAAAACTGTTTCCTCTTTATTAAGGATCCATGTATTATTCAATTATGATAGAAATTGTTGAAACTCTGCTCATGAACTTACATGGGCAGGACTGAAAACAGATGAAAATGGAAGTGTGTTCCTGGAAAGAGAAAGGACATGAGCAAGGATATCATGGGAACTATGGTAAGGCAGGGTGAAAGCCAAACCACAGAGGCTCTTGAATATTATACTGACAAACAGGGCAATGCTCTGTAAATAATGGGAACTACTGAAGATTTCCAAGCAGTGACTGATAAGCTCAGAGCTGTGATTCAGACGATTAATTTAGAATGAGGAGCAGAAAGTGTGTAGGTAGGAAGAGCAGGTAGGAGGGCACTGCAATCGACTGACTATGTGAAAACTGAGGAAAGGGAAAAGGGGACAACAGACAAGGCAAGGGAAATGGGAGTAACAAGGCTTGGGAAATAACCAGATGTGAAAGCACAGCAAAAGATCCCAAATTGACATGAATTAGCCTATATTAACAAAATTTCTGTTTATCTATGAAATATTTTAGTCATACAAAAATATCTAGAAAGAAATATTTTAACAATATATTTAAAAATATCTAGAAAGATATTAATAAACATCTGTGTGTCCAGCACCCTGGTTAAAAACTAAAACATTAAGCATCCTGATATCTCCCTTCCTCATCAACTTCTGTCTCCCTTCTCAGAAATAACCAGCACGTTCAATTTGATGTTTACCCTACCCACACATTTCTTTCTACTCTTGCTATGTATGTTTGTACCTATAAATATCTGGTATAGTTTTGAAGATTTTTGTAATTTTATTTGCATGTGTCATAGAGCATATCATTCTGCAAACTGCATATTTAATTCAACACTTTCACTGAGATTTAGCAGGTGTTCACCTTCTCTTTTTTTTCTTTTGCATGTATTTCTTTTGCATAGTTGTATAAAGTATTGCACTTTTAATATATATCCCCATTTATTTATTCATTTTTGCTCATTTATTAACTCCTGATGATTAATGATTTAGGTATTTCCAAATTTTGCTATTACTTGCAATATTGCAGGAAACATTTTTCTAGGTATAAGTGCATCACTTTCTCTAGAGCTGGCACCTCTGAGTGGGATTACGGGGTCCAAGGGATGTATGTATCTTTATTAAATATGAACAAAATATTATCCAAAATAGTTCTACTAACTGATGCTCCCACCAATATTGTACTAAAATTGTCCAAGTCAAAATTCAGATTAATTCCAATAAGTGTGAAATGATACCCCATTTTAATGTGGACTTGCATGATAATAGGTAGTACATGGTATGCTTTTTGCCCCACTAGTTATGGTGTATATGTCATCAATGTTAACATGGAAAACTTAATCAAGCTTTTCTATTATAGTTTGCATTTGTTTTTCTGGTTTAAGAAAGTCTTTTGTATTTGTGATGAAAAAAATTCTTAGGTTGTATATCCTGAAGGCATATACAATTAAGTGAATATAAAAGTATCATTTGTTGGCCCTGGCTGGCGTAGCTCAGTGGATTGAGCGTGGGCTGTGAACCAAAGTGTCGCAGGTTTGATTCCCAATCAGGGTACATGCCTGGGTTGCAGGCCATGACCCCCAGCAACCGCACATTGATGTCTCTCCCTCTCTCTCCCTCTCTCCCTCCCTCCCTTCCCTCTCTAGAAATAAATAAAATCTCCAAAAAAAAAGTATCATTTGTTAACATCACCAAAGGCACAGTTATAGGGGTCAACAATTTAAACAATTGTATATATTCTTATTTAACTTGAAGTGAAACACATGAAATATGCCAAAAAGTAACAAGATCAAAAATCACAAGTAGGCAAAGTATTTTAAGACAGGTTCTGATGAATCTCAAAATGGACCAGACAAACTTTGTTAGAAGAGAAAGTCTTTATATTACCCCTTAGCAAATCCAAGGTCTAGAGTAGAACAACAATATGAGGCCCTGGCTGGTAGGGGTCAGTGGCTTGAGCACTGGCCTGGGAACCACAGGGTTGCTGGTTCCATTCCCAGTCTACAGCACATGCATGGTTGCAGACCAGGTGCCCAGTAGGGGGCGTGCAAAAGGCAACTACACACTGATATTTCTCTGCCTCTCTTCCTCTCTCTAAATTCAATAAAATCTTTAAAAAAATAACAATGGGAAGTCATTTTCACCCATAAAGTTAGTACAGATAACTGAATTATAAGAACACTCAATGTTAATGAGAATGAGGTAAAACAGTAGACTCACATACCACCTGACCAGGTAGAAAATGAACATTTGGGAAAAGCAATCTACCTGTGCACGTCCTGAACCTTAAAACATTTCAAACCTTTTAACCCAGTAATTTAAGGAAACAATGGAATACAGGCAGTCATATATACATACCATATAATCATCAGAGCATTACATCAGACTATAAAACTGGAAAAATCTCAGTTTTCAACGTCAGTGTGATTAAATTACGGCAAATCTATAAAAACATTATATAGCCACTAAATTTGAAAATTACAGAAAATTTTTAATTATAGGTAAACATTTAAGCCAAAAAAGTACAGTCACATACATAGACAATATCATGTCAACTATTCAAAACACATAGGGAAAAAATTACTCAGATTTATTTTCCCAAATGTCCAAACACCACATATAATTTATAACTAGAGAATCGATATTTGAAAAATAATTAAATACTAGAGCAAAAGGGAGTAAATTCTATATTTTATTCCTATAATAAAATAATGTTGTATATAATTAAAGATATTCAAAAGTCACATTGAGATATTAGTAACATCCTGTCTCAAGACCGAACAACCCAAATATAAGACAATGAACATAATATGTCATCATTGATGGAATAGTTAAATTAACAAAGCTATTTCTTTGTTGTTTAAAAGGCAACAAACTATTTTCTGAAACCAGATATATAAAAGCTATGGATGCAGCAAAGAAAATACATATCGTTTGTTTGTTTCTTTGGTTTGGCTTGTTTTAACAGTCTCACGGTCCTTTCCCTGTTTTTTTTTTTAGGGAGCCAGCACAGTTACCCTGCACTGCTCTCCAATCACAGCTGCTTAAACCAGACAGGAAGGAGTACTTGATCAAAAGGTAGCAAAAGGTAGTCCAATCTTCACCTGCTGAAGGCCTAGGACTCCAGAGCCTGGGGCAAAAACTGAGATGGGCAGATCAAATTTGTCTGATTTTGGAAAACTAATTAATAAGCATTTGGCGCAGTGAGCAATGTGAACTGAGCTTCAATCTCATGAAGTGAGAAAACCACAAGGCTGGAAGTAATCACTGCAGCCATACCGTTGCAGCTCCAAGTCTGGGTTCCCAACCCACCAACTTCAGAGTGTCTGCCTCAGGTTTCCTCTGAGCCTTCTCTGTACTAATGTTCCCTTGGCTAGACCTAGCTTGGGGAGTACCACTTCCTAGCAAAGAAAGAGCTCTCCCTGAAAACACAAGTGTTCTTCACACACATAGCATTATTTACTGTATCTATCAGCAGAGACCCCAATTTATTTTATAAGAGAATAATATATTAAAAGTAAATAAAAATTAGAGAAACCGAGATAGATAACTGGAAGAAAAACAGTGTGTGAATATTTTATGCCCAAGAAAGCTGCAAAATATGTCATTTATAAAGTTTCTATTCTTAAGTTGTAACAGTAGAGCAGGTTGCATTAAAGTATGAAACCAATCTTGGATCTATGTTACATAATGACTGTTAGTAAAAGAAATGTATTCAGATTACTAAAACAACAAATGCTCTGGACTGAATGCTTCAATTTAGGATGCAAACATGTCAAGTTTTTTATAAGTATAGTAAACTAAATCTTGAAAATGCAACAAATGTAAATGATATATACATTATTTAAAACCAACCTTTCCTCAATCTCAGACTACATATATGGGGAAAAAAATGACAAGTCACATGTTTCATTTTACTCAAAATGTTCTCTCAAGCTGGCAATCTTGGTTGCAAATTTATACACATATTATTTATGGATTAAAACTATCAAATCTAAATACCTAATCTTAACTTCCAGAAATCCATACCATTACAACAAATAAATTCTATACTACGACATGATTCTAAAAACATTAAAGTCCAACTCTCAACCCGCCATGTATATGGATCCATCGTAAAAATTCCTCATGGCATTTTCTACCTTTATTCAGAAAAAAACAACTTGCTCATCTGACAGACTCATTCTAATGCCTGAATTTTCTAATGTTATATTTTTTGGTTTTTTAAAATAACATTGACTCACTGATGAACAAAAACATACACACACACGTATATATAAATATATAATATAAAATATAATATAAATATAAATATATAATCTAAAATCTACACCGTCTATGAATTATAAAGCATAAGTCTTACTGATTAATTCTACAAAGTAGCTACTACTAAGAGTCCGTTAGAGTTCCATATTTTTCAGAATCACTATTTTTATACTAGCTATTCCTATATCAGAGCTTAAGTTATTTCAGATGTGACTGCTAAAACTACAATGGACCACATTTCTTGGTTGGTAAGTTTTCAGGATATTAGTTCTGAAATACTAAGCATCACCATGTGCACAGTATAAATTACTGCGCAGCTCATTACTTTTTCTTTGCTCTGGAAGGTTTTAAATAGCTTTTGGCGAAAAGCAATAAAATCCAACCTGACATATAAAATGAAATCATTCAAAACAAATTTAAAATGATCTACTACAAAGGCATTCTAAAACAAATGGGAGAGAGAAGAAACCCAGAACCCATTTTTTATACTTAAACTTATAACTAAATAAGCCAAAATAACCATATCATTTTTATCAAATGGTTATATACTTAAACATTTTTTTCTACTTTAATTAATATCAGCTTCCCAAAGATTGTTCCATTCATTCCCAGATATTTAGATAATGCAAACCATAGGACTGGCATTCTACAAATACTTGTTGAATGAATTTACACAAGTTTCATAAAAACCAGATGTCGTAACTAACGTTAAGCCCAAGCAGCAAAAGATACTATGATGGAAGCAGAGGTTGTAGAACATTTATGCTATATATAATCACAAAATAAGGCACTTGTCAGTAAAAATTAATGTGAAGAACAGTTTTCTAAGATCAGAAATTTCTTTAAAGGCAATGGAAATTCTGTTGTATGTGTATATAGATTAGAAATGAGATTCTATAAAAACAGCATAATCAATTATTTTAAGTCCAGTGACTACAAACTTTCTCAGAGTTCCCAATCACTTTTAGTTACTTGGAACAAAGGAATTTCATCATGAACATTACCAGATGAAATGTTCATAAAAACATTATTATAAGGTCATATTCAACATAACCTGAATAATCATGTCATCAAAAGAAAGAAATTCACTTTAAAAATTCTTGCTAAATAGAAGATTCATTATTACTAATTACAGTTTTTGATCACTCTCCAGGAAGCACATGTTTCCATGCAAGATAATATCAAATAGCTTTTCTCAAAATGCACTGTAGAACAAGGCTCCAGATTAACACAGAAGTTTAACTATTTAATAATAAATGTGATGGGTATTATATTTGTGTGTACATAAATTTGAATGTATAAAACATAATGAGTGCTTACTTTGTGCAAGACACTGTTTCAAATATGTTATTGATAAGGTTATAGGAGCTCCACGAATGTAACAAAGACAGATAAGTCTTGAAAAATGTTCATGAAATGGATAAATGAGAAAGATCCAGGAAGATCTTTAGGAGTCCAGGACTTGGTTTCTCAAAGTACGGACTGGCTGTGGATCATCGACAAAGATATCCCCTGAGAGCTGTGAAACATGCAGAACCTCAGCCCCGACCCCAGACCTACTGAATTAGGTCTACTGAATGAGAATCTGCATTTGCAAAGATTCCAATTATTTCTATGCATGCTAAAGTTTAGGAAGAGCTGTTTAAGGGAAGTAAGATGAGCACACATGGAACATCAAGAAGATAATTGTAAGAAAAAAAACAAAACCTAATTTCAGAGCAGGAATGTAAAGACAACAGAGAATGTAATGCAAGGAATAGTTTGAAAATTACTGTTTTTATCTATTAACATGAATAACAGGAGAAGGGGCAGACAGAGTGCATTAGTGCCACCAAGACAGAAATGGATGAGGTACAACAAGTGGCTTGCTTTCCAGGTATCCCACAGTAGAGATCAACAACCACAGGATAATCACTCACCTACTAGAAACTGCAGAAGGCACATAAGGGTAAGGGAGGCAGGGATTCACCACTCTCCTCTCCTCTTTGTGCCAGTGTTTCAGAGGTGAATGGCATGTCAGATAGGATGAAGAGATTGCTAAAGGCAGAGAGGTCTATTTGGGATCCTGGGAGACGAAAGTTAGCACGGCAGCAACACACCTAAGCAGCCTGGTGGAAAAGTGTGAAGAGGAAACACTGAGCCCATCTCTCCCCAGCACCTTGGCACCACTGCAGTAAATATGCAACATTTAATTTTCCACATGCTTGAGGTGAACGGAAAAGGCAGAGAACTCAAGATAACTAAGAGCTTGGCTACATGTACTGGCTCTGTAGTAAAGGGCTGCCTGAGAAAAAGAGAGATCGGGAGGTAAACAGCATCCACGATAGATGAAGGAGGGTCAAGCAGTACAAGAGATGGTTCTGACTACAGCCAAAATGAGACACAATGGACCAAGAAGGATATTTACACTTAAGCAGTAGATGTCAGCAGACAAGAAACAAGCAGGCCACAGGGACAAGGGCACGATGGAAGTCAACGAGAGTGCACAGAACAGTGCTGAGGGACCATCCCCACCACCCACCCACACCTCTCACTTACCTCTCACCCTAAGCACAGACCTTACTTAAGGAGGGTATAAACAGTTTTACTTGGATTTTATTTTTAATGCTGGGCATGATGTGAGAATGTTTATGAACCAAGACACAGGAGTCTCTTCATAACTTCATAAAAAGTTACGAAAAGAAGTGTCAAGACAGCAGAGAAAATGAGGGTGGATGGAAAGGTCCTAGAGGCCAGAGAGGATGAACCAGTGGACCAAGTGCAGAATGTTGAACTTGAATGAGGGCAACACCATCTTATCCACCCTGTCAACTTTTCTGATCAGCATTAAGGCTTTTTACAATCCCAACACATCTCTTGCACACATTTCCTAATCTGGCTGCTGATGACATTGAAGTACTCAGTTTGTAAAAACTCAATGGATCAATTTTAAGTTGGATATAAATAAAGTAATTCTTGAAATTAGATCACTTTAGAACTACCGATTAGAAGGCAGTTTTCTTCTAACTCCTGTTATATTATGTTGATCTTAAGTGTGGTTTACTTACAGATTCCATGCCTCTTAAATACTGTGAAAGATTGTCAAAAGACATGTGTCCAACCAAGAAAAAAGAAATACTTAGATTAGATAAGTAAATTACTGAAAAAAATCTGAATTGTTCTTTAGAAAAGCAAGATAAACAAAAGGAAGTCTAGACAATTCAAGGCTAAGTCTTCAGGGACTCCTTTAAAAAGTTATGAAAAGTCATACTTTCACAAATTCAGTCCTTTGTTGTTTGTAAAGGTAGTACCACTTTTCAAGAGATGTTGCTTCTCTCTTAAAAGTACATTCATGGTAGTTTTGGAGTTTCATTAGGAATGTCTTTGTGTCATCAGTACAAGGAATTTCAAAAAAGTTTTAAAATTTGAAAAAAAGTAATCATAAATTCCCCTAAGAAATGGCTTATTTATTTGAATTAACTCAAATAATGTTTCATAGTTTGCACTAAAAGCTTTGTTTTATTTTCAAGAAAGAAAAAATGAGAATTTGCATAAAATCATTGCGTATGTTTAAAATAGGTAATAAAATGCAGAGAGAATCACTTTTACATCATCTGTAAAGCTCTGCAGTTACTTAAAATTCACTCTCAATTGAATTGGTAACACAACACAGGTATTTACCTGGTCTGATCCCAGTGAGGACACTGCTAACAGAGATCCAAGTCCCACAAGGAATTTATGGTAGGATCAGAAACTAGTAAGAAGAGTCTCTAAAGTATTTGTAACAGCTCATATGTAGTAAGAACTTATGTGCCATGTCCTGTTTCTCAGGACATTGGATGGACTAGCTTACTTTGTTCCCAGCCCTATGACGTAGGCACATTCATTAGCTGACAGTTATGGAAAAGATAACTGAAGCTTAAAGAACTGGGATAACTTGTCTAAAGTCTCAAGGAAAACATTTTGCCATCAGGGTTCTGGGTCAACTGCGTTTTTCTAACTGGAGGGTCTCCTTACAGAGCTAAACAAATCTTGGAGGAATAAAATTCCTTACACGTAGAGAATGTAAGAAAGTGCAATGCAGAGCTTATGGCCAATCGGGATCAAAAAGTAAGCTCAGAAATATATGAAAGAAATGACAGATTTAGAATCACAATAATTTCTGAGGCCTATAACCTCCACCTTCATTCCACAAGATCAACAATTAAGACCTCAATCTTAAAGTTCACCTCCCTAGTATCTATTGTAATAACATTTCTTTTCTATTTGCCATTATGAGTAATTATTTTCATATATATATTTTATTTCCCTAAGTAGAATGTAAATTCTCTAATGATCTGGTAAACTAAGGCATAACCTGACACCAAGGATACAAAACACCCTTTACAAATGCCAGCAATGGTAATTCTTACAACACACAGACAAGCAAGACATAAAGAACAGACTGTGGTAAGTCAGCTTCAGAGCACCCTGCTAGCTCCCAAAAGCCAAAGTCACATCATCCCATGTGACTCACAGATATGACTGTGAGAATATATTTAATGCCTCATTGTATGCATTTAAGAAAGCAGTCAAATAACATATGAAGTAGCAATGCAACAATCCTGTTGAAAGCAAAGTGTCCAGAATATTCAAATATAAAAATCACATTTTTCACTCTACTATTTAATTAACCAAAAGTCACAATATTTTTCTGATCATGCAATAAGAATTTGGTCCCCCAAATTAATTTCTTTTATTAGAACTGCATTAGGAATAATGTTGTAGGCTTTAATTACTCTAACCAGTGAGATATAAAAGAACTAAATGGGGATATATTGGACCAAAACCCACTAAAATTACCCAAAGCACAAGGGCTTTCCCTTTAGAGAACTACCAGTCAAAATTAATATCTAATCATTTATGAAAGGACTACTATGTACCATTCCATTAGGTGATAAACAAGTTGGACAGATACATGCTGTTAAGGAGCCAACACCATAGATGCTGGAGACAATAAAAATGTAAATGCACAAGATGACTTCAAAATGGTGTAACTGCGAAGGGAGAGTAAGGGAAGATTAACTTAGACTGGATGGTCAGTCAGGAAAAACTTCATCTAAGAAGAACCAAAGAAGGAAAAGTCTCATTCTTTCCATTATGTCTCAAGCGAAATATCATGGCTTTAATACAAAGCATCAGAAACTGGTAATTTGCTCTTACTATGACAGTCACGCAAATTACAGAGATTGAAGAATATGAAATCAGTTGTTACCCATTCTCTGAAGCTATACATGAGAATCAATAAAGATATCTGGCCCTGGCTGGTATAGCTCAGAGGATTGATCTCGGGCTGTGAACCAAATGGTCACAGGTTCGATTCCCAGTTAGGACCCAGTTAGGTCACAGTTTCGATTCCCAGGTTGCGGGCCGGGTTCCCAGTGGGGGCCACATGAGATGCAACCACACACTGATGTTTCTCTCTCTCTCTTTCTCCCTCCCTTCCCCTCTCTAAAAATAAATAAAAAATAAAATCTTAAAAAAAAAAAGACAAACTGTTTACTAAAAAAAAAAACATCTCATTAGAAAAAAAAAGATAGCTGGAAGTACAGTACTGCTGCAGCAAACATAAAAAATGTGAAAATGGCTTTGGAGTTAGGCAATGGGCAGAGGCTGAAAGAATGCTGAGGAGCATGACAGAAAAAGCCTAGAGAGAGTGCCCTGACATACTCTTAGAGATACAGATGTTAACATCTGTCCTGGTGAGAGCTCAGAAGGAAGTGAGGAACATGTTAGAGAAAACATATTTGATCTTAGAAAACAACTGAGTTGTCATGAACAGATTGTGGATAGGTATATGAAGCTGAAATGTGCTACTGGTGAGGATTTAGATGGAAAAGAGGAACATGGAATTAGAAACTAGAGGAAAGATGACAATTATATACAGTGGAAGCAATCTTAGGTGAATTTCGTCCTGCAGTTATGTGGAGCAGAACTTCTAAGCCATGAACTTGAATATTTAAATGAGGAGATTTCCAGGCGAATTGTAGAAAGTGCAACATATTTTTTTCTTGCAAGTTACAGTAAAATGAAACATTTTACTATACTCACCTGCTGGTGATTTTCTTGCTGGTGAGTTTACTATACTCACCTGCCGGTGAGTTTCTTGCTAACCATAATCCTACAGGCAAGAAACAGGCTATGAAATGACTCAGCTGCAAACAAGTACTACCTTTCATTGAAGAGAAAGAATGACTACCAGGGCGGAGTCCAGTGCCCAGAAAGTGAAGCAGAGAGTCACTGAGGATTATCCTAGGCCTTGAAACCTAACATAGTTAGGAAAGTGCATGGGACTGATGACTCCTTTTCTCTACTTTCTCCTTTTGAACAAGAATGTCTGCCTTTTGAACAAGAATGTCTATACTGATGTCCTCTACCTGTCACACCATTATATACTGGAAGCAGATAACATGCTTTCTAGTTTCACAGGGTCACAGAAAAAAGGAAATTTGTCCCAGCATGGATTTTACCCAGAATCTCACCCGCACCTGAGCTGGAACATGAATTTGGATGAGATTTTGGACATTAACATCATGCTGTAATGGGTTGAGACTTACGGCAATGTTGAGACAGAGTAAATGCATTTCACATGCAGGACAGCCATGAATCTTTGGGAGCCAGGAGGGCAGACTGTGGTAGGCAGAATAACAGCCCCCAAAAATGCCAGGTATCAATTTCTGAAACCTGTTGCCTGACACAACAAAAAGGACTTTGCAGATGTGATTAGCGATAAGGATCTTCAGATGAGACTGTTATCCTGGATTATCTGGGTGGGCCCAATGTAAGCATAGGTTCCTTATAAGTGAATGACGAAAGAAGAGTGATGCTACATAAGAAAGACTTCATCAGCCATTGTTGGCTTTGAAGATGGAGACAGGTCCCATGAGCCAAGGAAAGCTGGTAGCTTTTAGTTAAGAGGTTGAAAAAGGCAAAGGGATGGATTCTCCTCTAGGACCTCCGGAAGAAAATAAACCCTGCTGGCATCCTGATTTTAACCCTGTGAAATCCATTTTGAACTTCTGGCCTCCAGAAATACAAAATTAATAAATTTGACATTGTTTTAAGCCACTAAGTTTATGGTAATGAATATTTACTTTTTAAAAATTATTTTTGCCCTATTTTTATTAAGGTTTTTAATTAGTATTTAACACATTATGACAGAAAGCAGCCTAAGCACTATAAGACTAGGTACAATTCACCTTACTTCATATGGCTCAAATGCCATCTAGGATCTGAGCTTCACCAATGTCACATTCCAGGAAGTGACACATTGGGTAACTGCATCCTAGAACATGCGATCAGGAAATATGTGACCTAGAAATGTGACAAATACATTCAGATCCTCCTATGTGAATTTGTGGTCTCTTGAATTTTCCAAAGCAGAAAGATGTATGACAAAATAAAAATTAAAATTGTGATTGGATATTCAATTTTTCTTTAAAAAATTACAGCAATCTTTTGCAGGTTTAAATAAAATCTCCCACTAAATGCTATAAAATAAGCATCATATTTCCTAATATCTTTCACTAAAATCTATGACATAGGCATTATATTTCCTATTGCTAATAAATTCAACAAGACTCATGGCTCTTTATGTTTAAAAGAAGCCAAAAAATAAAAACTAAAAAGTAAGATTTACCATAATAAAAAAATGTTTTTAAGGAATAACACTCCAGCTGCAACAAAGTAAACCCTCCTCCAAAAAAACTATTGTCATTTTATCTAATTTATTAAATAATGTAATTACTATTAAAGATCTTATAAATATGGATAAAAATTCTTAAACCAAACAATTTGCTTTTAGAAACCATATGCTTATTTTGTTCATCACAAACCATTACTGCTCCTTTTTTGTTTACATTGTTTGTCTGGGTAGTTTTTTATTCCCATGGCCACTGAAAATGGAAAACTATAAAGTTTATACTCTAGGTAAATCCTAACCCCACATAAGATATGAACTTACAACAATTAAGAAGTAATTATGCATATGACAAAGTAAATGGGTTGTGAGGAACACAGGATGACTCATTACTAAGATTCTGTCCCTAAAGTGCTCACATTAGCGGGGGAAACAGGCGGGGCATAAGGCTAACCAACACTAGAAACCAGAGTGAAAATATGCTTTATCACAGGCCAATCATTCCTGTTTGGAAGGGGAGAGTGCACTGAGGAAAAAAGTACAAGGACAGAGGGAAGACAGATACAGAAGAATTTTTATTCTACAAAAGTCAACAAAGATTTCTGAGAAAAGAATTCACACAGCACCTATGGTAGGAAGAAGAGCTATAAGACAAGACCAGAAGCAGGGAAGCTTACAGAATAATCAATCCTTTTAAAATACTTTAAAACCACCTGTAGCTTCTGTTAAAGTAATTGCTATTTGCTAACATAAAGCAGTTATGTGAGCAAGAAGCCCATAACCCATGTTGAAATACCAGGTCCATTTATTCAAGGAAACAAGCTTTCTAACATCTAAGCTCTGAGCCAATTCTAAAGAAATAGCTAAAGTAATGCAAAATCCAAAAGTTCTGCAATACCAGAATTTCTCAACTAAGGAAGTCATAGGGCAAGTTTAAAGGGAGCAAAAAGGATTAATGATGTAGCTTCCCAAACAGCTGGTTGATGGTAGCAATGGAAAATTATTCACCAAGCAGAACAAATCTAATCCCTCATGTTTTCACTCCACCTATAACACTTAAACCAAGCTAACAAAGGAGATATGGGTATGCATTTTCATTTGGGATGTTTTTGTTTGTTTTGGGGGGGTGGTGTTTGTGTGAGTGGTACAGTGAAACAGAACAAAACCTCAAAGCTTTAGAGTGAAATGACTTATGAAAAATTAGCGCATGAAAATTTTACTCATATAATCTAATCCCTTATAGCTTTAAAAATTATTTAGTAAGTATCCATATGTACAATATTGCCTCACAGAAATAAGTCTAGGCCTAATGATACTGCCCTCAGAAGCATGATAAATGGTTAACATCCTCAAAGGTATTTAAAAAGTTTTCCCTGAGAAAATTAGCCAAGTACAATGGAAATAAAACTGTCCTTATTAAACTAAGTTTATCTATTTAGGAGTGTTATTCTAATACTAAAGTCAGAAAACTAAACCTGAAGATTTGAAAGAGCCAAACCCTCACCTAATTTCTTTAGGTCAATGATTAGACCAGGTCTTCTCTTTTTTTTTTAAGGCCTAACTCATTGCTCCTAATAAGAATAGTGAAATACCTCTGATTTTTTAAAATTATAATAAACTGTACCAAAATTTTACTAATATTGTGCACCTCATGCCTGAATCTCTCAACCCAAATATCTAGAAACACAATACATGTCTTAAGAAAATATTCAGTATAACTATTTAATAGTTTTAAATGTACTTTTGAGGCTTTCTCCCTTAAATTTTTAAAAAAATCATTTGATGAGAAAAACAAAATAACTGAAAAGAAATAAGACCTAACGTAAATGGAATTGACATTGGTTACAGGTTACCTAGAAACCATTTTATATTTCCAGTTGATTCCGTTGCTGTCTGTGCTTTATAGGGAATGATTTCACTGAGCTGCTTATACACTTTAAACATCCATAAAAGAACCAAAGGTCAACACTTCACTGCTAAAGTCAAATTAGGGGGAAACAACGTTTTCAAACATTCCAAGAATTAAGATTTATAAAATAAGTAAGCCATCATTCTGTTTAGAGGAATCAGGGTGCTGGAATCTGGGCAAAAAATGTAGAGTAGAGTGGGAGTAAGATAAGGAAGGAAGGAAGCAAAGGAGGGAGGGAGAAAAAGGGAGTGCTGGGCCAACAAGAAGATTTCTAGAGAGAGAGGAGATGTAGCAAAACCTTAAAGTTAGAAAAGCCAGCTGATGGAATTCAGTTACTAAAGATTTTTAAAAATCATTTATCTTTCTAACATTACTGATATGAAGAAAAGAAAATCCCATAATTTCTTTTAAAACTCATGACTCTGCCACACCTTTCTCATAATTCTCACTATAGATGGCTGTAGAGATGCAACTTTTTGTTTTACATTTATACTTTCTACTATATTTTAATTGTTAATCTAGAACACTGGTTCTCTGCCAACAGTTATTTCTTGCCCACAGGGTATATTTTGGGGATAGCTGGAGACACTATTGAGGGTCACAGGCTGAGTAGGCTGATGTTGGGATCTAATGGGGTGGAGGCCAAAGATGCTGCTAAACAAACTACAATGCACAAGAGAGCCTGCAAAACAAAGAATTATCCTGCACAAAAATGCCCGTAGTGCTAAGGTTAAGAAACACTGATCGCTTCTGAATACAAGCAAAAACTAACTCCTTGGACCTTTATCCTAGTCATCTGTCTCTAACAGACATCTAATTAAAGTATAAAACCACACCAGAGAACTCATTTTCAACTGCTTTAAACATGGTGGATGGCAGGCTCAACTAGGAGTCACACTACAATACACTAAAACATTTCCACCAAAGCAGGAGTGCAGAAATGCAGGGAATAGAACTTTTTAAATTCTTTTGTTTCATTTTTGACTCAGGCACATTGAATTCATAAAAGGAGCACCTAAATGGTTCCATATCAAGGTGTTTCTTTTCTATGCCCAATCCACACTAAAAATACACTGACCTTGGCAAAATAAAATATTTCTCATTAATGTAAAAACTTTAGCAAACAGTATCAACTGAGAAGGATTTATGTTGGGGGCAAGGGTAAAGACAGACACCCAGGTCTTTAAAATGCAAAGTTATTTCACAGCTTGCATGCTAAATGACTCAGATCATTATTACTTTTAGTCATGCCAAGTTTGCAGCTTCCAAGACTACAAGTAATGGAGAAAAAAAACACCATTTTTCCTGCAGTCATCAAACCAATGAAATAAAGCTTTCTGAAAACAGGTTTGTGCACTATTTCTTTTTTATTATAACTTGTAAAAACAAAAGCAATCTCTGGGAGTGCAAATGATTCTGGGAAATCTTTCATCCTCCTAAATACCTACTGGGTGTGGGGGGGGGGGGGGGGCGAACAGGCAAACAAAAGAAAACCCTAACTCAGAAAATATCTACAAATCTTATGCTGTGCATATTTTCCTAACGTATCCCTCAGGCAAAACCCTAGCTTAATCTTTTTATTCTCCCTTCAAACAACCGGAAAAGACCTCCACACAACGTTTCAGCAGGAGAACAATACTAAGAACGAATAAGAGCCTTCAGCGTGGTACCTGGCAATTCTCATTCATCAGAAACCCTGGCAAAGGAGAGAATCCAGTTCCCCAGCGAGATCCTTTCATACCTTCACATTGGGTTTTCACCAGTCAAGTATCTTACTAGAGCAAGTGTTACACCCAACTTTGGAGGTGTCCATGTCCCCACAGTAATAAAAATCAAGCACCTAGCGTAGGCTGCTTCCTTACGAAAATATAATCAGGTGAATATAATCAGTGCTCCTTTAAAACTTTTACTGAGTCGCCAAAGGAAGTTTCCAGGAAAGACACATTTCAATCCGACAGAGGCCCCCAAAATGGTGCACAAATTTAACAAAACGTGACACTTTTAGAACGGGAAAACCACAAACACCTTGGAGGAAGGGTTTCGAGGTGGGGGCGGGGCTTTTATTTGCATGTCGTGAATTCCCTTTCATCTTTATAAAGCTGAGCTAACTTCAAAGAAAAGGGGCTACTCGTGATCCGCTCCTCGGCTCCCCGCGGGGTCCACACTTAGGCACGCGAGTGAAGCTCCCGCCCCATCGCCCTCGAGTTCTCACCTCCCAGGAGGACCAGGGAGAGGGGCACCCGCCTCGTCTCTGCAACGCAAAAGACAAGCTCTCGCTTTGAAACCCTCCGGGGCGATACCAGGCGCGCCCTCAGACGCTTTGCAAGTCCCCTTCGGGTTTCCAACGCCGAGGGGCCCCACGCGACCACTGCGCCCAGCAGAGCGGCCGACCCCGGGCTCCCGGGGCGCCCCCGCTCGCCCCAGCGTCCAGCCGGGCTCCTCACCGAGCAGCAGCAGCTTGACCTCCCGCGCTGCTTTCTCGCCATCCTCGCGGAGGTTCCGGTCTATCATCTTACTCCGCTCCACCGCCGCCTTGTCCTCGGCGCTCAGCGTACAGCCCATTGTGCCAGGAGCGAGAGCCTGCCACCGCTCCCTCCAAGTCCGAGGCGCTGTCTCGAAACAGGTGAATTTTCTCCCCGGACGCGGGCGTTGGAATACCTCGAGACGCCGGCCACACCGCCGCCACCCACTTCCTAAACTGAGCAAGGAAAGCGAATGAGCAAGCAGCACCGCGCGTTTCTCCCCCAAGGCCCGGCTCCGCTCCTGGGGTTCCTCAGCTCCCAGAAGTCCTAGGTTTTGAGGCTCTGCGTACCGCGGCTACCGCCCTCCCACCCGTGGCCGCACGGCAGCCTAAAGAATTCCGGCGGAGCTCCGCGTCCGCGCGCGCCTCCGCGGCCCCGCCTCCGCCTGCCCCTCCCTCCGCCGTGGGACCACTCCCAGAGCGCGCTCCCGCGCTCGTGCTCTCGGACATCTCCCCCTCAGCCGGGCGCGCGCGCCCGCGCGGCCGCGGACCCAGGAACGGCGCAGCCCGCAGGGACCTGACACTCCCTAGAGGGCTCGCCACCCCTTTGTGCCCCTTGGCGGCGCGCCCCTTAAGCACTGAACTGGTCGGAGAGCTCCCTTTCCTGGCTTCCTCCGCGAGAGTAGGAAAATTTCCTTCCTGGTACTCACACCCAAAAGATCTGTGTGGACCTGTCTGCCCCTTCAGGGTGCGGGTGGGAGAGTTGCCAAAGTTGGGAGCCGAAAAGAGCCAGTCCTGGGCGTTCGAGCACGCCCGCCTGCTGCAGCCACACAAAGGTTTTCCCAACGTGGAAGCCCCGTCCACTGCCCTTTAGGACTGTGGGATACAGAGGGAGCTGTGAAGGGAATGGAGCCGTGCGGAAAGCGAAGATAGCGGTAGTGGTGAACCAGAAAAGTCTGGAGAGGGAGTAAGAGGTCAAATACCTACCTTCCTTCCTTCTTTGCTTCCTTCCGTTTTTCTTTCCTTCCGTTTTTCTCTCCTTCCTTGTACCCTACCCTCTTTCCATCCTCACATTTCTTTTCATAATTAGATAATTTTTGAGGGATTTTCTCATAACCTAAGAAAATATGAGACAAAGAATCAAAGAGTGTATTTTAAAATAACGCGAGGAATAAAACACCCACCAAAAAAATGTACTGCACACCATAACCGTCGTCCTCTGGGGCAGCATGCAAGCTTCCAAACCAAGTTTTGATACAATATTTATGACCATGTTAGTAAATCATAAGCCACTGAGCATGTCATTCTTTTTTGCTAGACTTAGCTTCTGTGCCCATAAAATGAACTGGAGTTTACCACACTGTCCTCCATCCTTCTAGCCCTAACTGATCTGGGGAAGGTAAGCTCAGGGGCTGCAGAGGCATTTCACCCAACAGCAAATGAATAAGCCTGAGTGTAAGGTCTGATTTTTGCCTGTCTTTTGCACTACCTCTTTGCCTTACAGTCATCTCAGGAATGACTGCAAAAGGTGGAGCTGTTAGTAAAGAAAAACATTTTATTTGATGTATTAAAAATTAGAAAATTGCTCTTTGGCTTACATCTGGACGTCCTATTTCTAAAAACTATAAGAGCCGGGTCTGAGGTTTTTCCGTGAAGATTGAGTTGTTGCTACAGGCAGTGAGTCACTTAAACCATACCTGTGCTATTTTATATTATAACAGAAAGAAACAAGTTTTAAATAGCATGCAATCACCTTCTACTCTTTTTGTATTTCTTGGGATTCTAAATGTTGTTGCTCATCAGAAGCTCTGAATTAAAATTGATAGAATGAACTTTCAACATAGTGTTTGTGTATTAACCATTTTGAATTATCTGGCTTTTTGTGGGTTTTTCCTATGAGCTTCAGACTTACAGAGTGTGGGACCAACAATTGCAGGAAACGAGGAAGCAAGCCATTGTAACTGAGTACTGGTGGAAATGTCTACAATACATGAGTTTTGGAGGGAAGGAGGTATAACACACTATCCTTCTTTCATTTGAAAAGTGTGTTGAGTAGGTGAGGAATGAAAGTATAATGCATGGATCAATAAGAAATAAAAATTAGCTATAAAGCTAAACTTAGCTATATGAAGCTAAACTTCTGAGAGGATGCATAGTAATGGAGTGATCAGTATGGTGGGAAATTCCAACAGAAGAAAGTTTCAAAAATACTTTTCAAGAAAGTCATGACTAGGATTTGGTGGGGAGTTTCAAGGGGTATGTATTGGTCAGCTCTCACTGACATAACAAAAATACCATAGATTGGCTGGCTTAAACCACAGGAATTTATTTCTCACAGTTCTAGAGGCTGGGAAGTCTTAGGTCAAAGTACTAGCCCATTCAGTTCCCAGGTGAGGACTCTCCACCCGGCTTACAGATGGTCATCTTCTTGCTGTGCCTTCACACATGGAGAGAAAGAGCTCTGTCTAGTCTCTCATCCTTTTAATATAAGGACACTAATCCCATGATGGAGGACCGACCTTCATGACTTCATCTGAACCTAATTACCTCCCAAAGTCACTACCTCCAAATACTGTCATATTAGGGTTAGGGCGTTGACATATGAATTTGGTAGGGGACACAAACATTCAGTCCATACCAGGGTATGTTTTGTCTGAGGGAAAAAAAAAACAGCTACAGGGCTTAGTATATAAAGTACATGTTGGAGAAAGCAATTGTTTGGTAATTGAAATGTAGTTTGTGAAGAATGGTAGAAACTGTAGGACGAAGTTGGGACTTTATACAATGGGTACTAAATGATGGGTACTTACCTTCTCTTGAGTAGAGTAACAGGTATTTAAAAAAAAATCTTACCCAACAAAACAAATGAGGTACCAGTAAGTGGATTGTGTTAGCAACTCAGATATGAGGTGGTTAAGAGTCACTCAAATTAATAATTTACATAATTATGATGTCATAAAATGTGATTCAATAACCCTATCAAGAAGGCGGAGCACTCATCCAATTTACAGATAGTGAAATTGAAATCCAGAGGTTAAAACAATCTACTTCAGATTATTGTTTACCGATAATTCACTTCTGGACATCGTATTTTTTTAAACAACTATATTGAGATATAATTCACATACTATATAATTTATTCATTTAAAGTGTACAATTCAATGACTTTTAGTATATTTCCAGAGTTGTGCAACCATCATGACAATCAATTCTAGAACATTTTCATCACCCCAAAAGAAACCCATACCTGACAGCCATTATTCCCCAATCTTTGTACCTCCTCACCCCTGAGTCCTAGGCAACCACTAATCTACTTTGTGTCTGTGTAGATTTGCCCATTCTAGACATTTAATATGAAAGGAAATATACAGAATGTGGTATTTTGTGACTGACTTCTTTCACTTAGCATAATGTTTTCAAGGTTCATCCATGTTGTAGCATATATTAATACTTCATATTTTTATTGCCAAGTAATACTGAGAATCATGTGTTAGAGAGTTAGGGACATGTGGTAAAAGACAAATCGGGATACATTCAGCTGAGAGCACCCATGCTGTAAAGCAACTCCAAACTGCATCATAAGGAGTATCAACAACCTGGGGACATATAATGTAGGAATAAGAAGATAGAAAGTGACATGATAGCTATTTCCAAATGACTGAAGAGATATCACAAATCAGAGGGAATAGAAATTTTCTGTCTGGATTCAAGGTGGCAGATTTTAGTATTGGAAGAAATCTATAGCAAACAAATTTTACCTTGCTGTGAGGAAAAATGGTGTACAAATCCTCCCAAAGGAAATAAGAAATCTCAAAAATGCATTTATTCTTGGCTGAGATATAAAAATATGGACTAGATGACTGCATAGTGGGAAAAAAATCTAGAGATAGATGAACTTTTAGAATTCCTCCTAACCTTGAGATTCTATATTATTCAGAAGTCAATGGGATAGTGTCAGAATTGAAATTCAGAAATTCCTTCTGGCTTTCAAATGTATCCCTACTCATCCCTCCATCAGACAAATACACACAGGTGGGAAAGGAGAGTGTATCTGAGACGTGTTAGCTTAGTGTGTGGATGGTTAGTGTGGTGATAAGGAGGAACTATAGAAGAAGATAGAATCAGAACAACCTGTCGTGTACACACACAGACAGAGACTGATACCTTAAGGGTAGTGTTTATTTTTGGCTGGCTCAGTTTGGAGCATATGGACAACTCTCCATTGTCTACATTGAGGTTTTTGCTTTCTAAAGAAGGAGAAAGTTTGGTTTGGGGAGAGGCTAGGAATAGGAGAATATAAGGCTTAGCATGGCATCTGTACCATTCTGTAGTTATAGATCTAAGGGCCCCAACCAAAACCATTGTGTGAGATTCTAGGCAAAGTTTGAAAAACAAAAATCCATTTAATTATTACTAAGAGACTTTATAAGACAAGCAACACTCTCGGAGTGGGACAGAGATAATGTAGAGGCCATCATCTCTGCATGAAACATACCACCACTCGGGCACCAGAGCACTGATGGACCGAAAGCATCGAGAGACAGAACTTTGGATGTGGACACTTGCATCTTCCTGATGGGCATCAAATTCTTGACAATATTCAGTGCCCCTCAAGTAGCTTCACAGACAGTGACCATGACTAAAAGGCAACTGGAAAAGAAGAAAAACATGAAGGATATTAGGTAGTGACTTCAACAAACAGACCAGTTTGTGAGCACATGTGAATTTGATGCCGCATTGATGGATGCTCAGAAAGATTGGAGAACATTTTTAAGAGGCTTAATTTCCTGCTGAAGCAGGTAATCCTTATAGTTATTGTTGATGAGACTGGAGGACAATGAAGAATATAATAACATGTGAGTAAAGGAGAGAGAGGTATAAGAAAAAAAGGGTAATACATGATTGAAAGTGCATCAGAAAATATCGTCTGGTCCAAATACAATAAAAAAGAATTGGCAATAATGTGTGAGGGAGACAAGAAACAAAACAAAACAAAACAAAACAAAACAAAACAGAATTATCTTCTCAAAGGCAGGCCCCTTGTAGTACACACTTCCCCCACTAGGTGAGTGTTCTAGGAACCCATCTGTATCAGTGTACCAACTGGCATTGTTGTGAGAGGCTGTGTTCCGTTTCAGTGATTTTTTTGGAAGGCTCTTTTAACGTATTTGCCCATTTCATGGGTGACTTGAAAGTGCACTTGCCCACAATATGCTGAGTGTTCAGCAGTTTTTCACCAAAAACAGCATGACCCCCATGCCTCACCCCCCATTCACTCAATCTCACCCAAAGCAATTCTTTTTTGTTTCTGTGGGTGAAAAAAGTCCTTAAAGGGAAAGTTTTTGCCAAGGTGAAAGAGATGAAACAAAAAAATGGCAGAAGCACTAGAAGGCATCAAAATCAACAAGTTCAAAAATGGTTTTGATCAGTGGAAAAAATGTCTCTATAAGTGTATTGGATCAAACGGAGAGTACTTTGAAGGTGACTGAAGTTTAAACATGTAAGAATAAATACACAATTTTTTATAAGTAAATTCTGGTGATCAGATAACCTTAGAGCAATTCAAAACTCTGTTTTCATCTGCATATTTGTCACTGAAAGTCCCTTATTGTCTCTATATTGCAATATCTATATCTCTAAAAGTGAGTGTGTTACAGTACATCACCTGCAGCATACCAATAATTCTGAATTCCTGTGAGCCTATCATTTCAATGAGAAATGGTTGGCAAATACACCAAAGCACTTTGATGTACTGCTGTGAGTGGAAATCATGCCACATAAATGCTCAGAATGCAGAGCTTAATGAGGAAACTTTCAAGAATTATGACCATGAAGAATGGTAGCTGTATGAGCTGGTGGATGGAGAGATGAGTTTGGGACTGTCTTATGGTTTCATTTTCTCTGTGGCTCTTCTTCTCAAGCATTAAACACAGGTAGAAAAGGAAATCATCATGAGACAAAGGAAAGAGAAGGGCTGCCCCACTTTCTGACCCCTATTCTGATTTTCCCATCTTCTGCCTTCTGATACCTCATCAGCATTGATTCTTCAATCCCACAGAGGCCTTCTGTCCACTGACCGTATGTCTTTTCCCTATCATTTGCTAATTTCTCATCTTCTGCAACTACTGTTCTGTCTTCCACCAAGATAATCATTCCTTTGCTTATACCCTCAAAACACTCCCATGATTGTATTTGACAGGGGAAAAAAATCTCAAATTTGGTTAAATCAGCTCTTGACCTATCTGTGTCTGAACGTGTACAAGGAACTTGACTGGAAGGAAACGTAGTCACTAGCAACTCTATCCTTCCATTTGCTCAAGCCAAAAACCTAGAGTCATCTTTGATTCCACCCTTCCCTCAAACCCTACATATCCAATTTGTCAAGAAATCTTGTTGCCCTGGCTGGCGTAGCTCAGTGGATTGAGCGTGGGCTGCGAACCAGGCATCGTAGGTTCGATTCCCAGTCAGGGCACATGCCTAGGTTGCAGGCCATGACCCCCAACAACCCCACATTGATGTCTCTCTCTCTCTCTCCCTCTCTCTCTCTCTCTCTCCCCCCTCCCTCCCTTCCCTCTCTAAAAATAAATAAATAAAATCTTAAAAAAAAAATCTTGTTAACACTGCCTTCAAATATATCCGGAATTTGGACAAATATCACATCCACTGTTATGCCCTAGATTACAATAGCTTGCTTTCTAGGCCCTCTGCTTCTATCATTAATCCCTTGTATTTTCTACCTAGCCACCAGAGTCATCATTTTAAAATGTGAATCAAATATTGGCTCTCCTCTACTCAGAACTGTCCGTTCGTTTTCTGTTTTACCCAGATAAAATTTCCATCTACAGTTCTTATGATTACATACAAGGACTTAACTGAATTATCAAGTCCACATCTTTCATCTTTTTTATTATTTCCTACTGCACTCTCTCTCTATTGTTCAGCCTCACTGACCTGCCAAACTCACTCCATCGTGGGCCTTTGCACTTATGGTCTTCCCACCTGGGACACCCCTCCACCAGATATCTGCTTGTTTCACTCACTTATTTCATTCAAATCTCCATTTAAATACCACCTTATAAGGGAGATATTATTCCCTACACCCCTGCCTGTCACTGTCCATTCCCTTACTGTGCACTACCATTTCTTTATAACTCTTGATACATACTACGTATTTTTGTGGTTATTTATTACCTGTCTTCCCTCACTTGAATATGAATTCAAAGCAGCAGAGGCTCTGTCTCTTTTATTTACTGCTTTATCTCCAATCACTACAACAGTAAATACCCATAATCAATGAACTAAGGGGAGGAGCTGGATTTAGAGTAAAAATCTAGTTTTCTATAACTGAAAGCCTGTCATAAGTCAACCGGGAATAAGATCTATTGCTGGTTAGGGATGTGAGCAGTGGCAGGAGAGAGATGTTAAATAAACAGGTAAGGGGATAAATTAAATAGGATACATTTAAAAATAGTTGTAAGTGTCACAAAGATAATGGAACACTATTCCAAGAGAGTGCACTAGGTCAGGACTTCTGAAAAGCCGATAGGTACTAAGACAGAATTAGACAGGCAAGAGACTTGGGGAAGTACTTGTGAATGATAAAGGAGAGATGGGAACAGGAGATGGGGAAAACCTTCAAATTGGATGCAGCTCTGACACCTGGGGGAGGAGAGAAAGAAAGAGAAAAGATTGGGTTTGAGATCCTCAGACTATGATGCAACTCTAAGAAAATCTTGGCCAGGCAGATAGGGACCTGCCCGTTAGAAATTTGCCCACTAGAGGACTTCTGCCTTGGGCAGAAATGGCTTGGGTCTAAAGTCCCTGCCCCTCCACCCCCACCTCTTGCTCAGCCATGGACTGAGCAGCCTTGGAAGAGTAAAGCCTCAGGACCATGTGTGAACACTCAGTGGATCTAAAGTTGGGACAGTTGGAGGCAATTAGCCAACTATTCTTCATAGCCCCAATCTGGCTGTTATACTTTGCCACAACAGTGAGTTTCTCTGAGGGAAGAATTAGGGACTTTCAACTGAGTGTTCAAGGAGATCATTCTGTAGAGGAGAAGCTTTTGAGCTACTGGAAGAGAAGAAGAAGCCAGATTTGGGGGAAGAGGATTCCTATCTCTCTCAATGGCAAAGTGCAAGAGCAAAGTCCCTAGGACAGAACTGAGGTTGGCCTAATCAGTGAACCCAAAGTTCATTTTGACTGAAGCCTAAGAGTGAAGGTGAGAGAGGTAATACATAAGAGAGCTGAGGGCTTCGAGACTGGCAGGAGCCACCTCCCATAGAGCTGTGCACACTGTGCCATGGTGGTCAGAACTGGAATTTGTAAGCCTCCATTGCTCCTTGAAAACTGGATCAATCAGCAGAAGTGCTGTAACAATTAAATAACATTATGCATAAAACAGTTCCTGGCATATTATGTGCTCATAATACACTTTTGTGACTTCTATCTGCCTTGTCTTTTTATAATTCTCAAGCTTCCTATTTTTCATTTTGAGAATAGGTTGAAGAATGCTGTTCTAATAAAGGATCAAGCAAGCCTTGGTCCAAGCCTGAAGCGTAGGCTAGCTTCTCAAGGAAAGAGCTACGTGGCTTTATGAAAGTCTGTGTGTTCTTTTAGTACATTGGATTAAAAGATAGCTGTGTTGACACCTCCCCCCTCAGTTTGTGCTTCCTGCTGGCTCAGCTGTTTGTCTCTCACTATAGCTCTCTGTTTAAACTGAGAAACTGACATTTGTGTCACTTGCTCAGCTCAGCAGGAACTGCAACAGCAGAATTGATTGATCTAGAACTGGGGGGAGGAGCCAGGCCAAAGGGATTCAGGAGAGCACTAAGTGCTTCCCTATGTTAATTGCAGTTATTGACAATATGATTCTAAATAACAGTAGTAATGAGTTTAGCAAGTATTTGACTATCAAGACTTTATTAAGCTATATGGATTAAGGGCTAAAAGGCGCAACATGTGTTTTATATTAAGTTCTTAAGAACCCTCTGTAAAAGTTCAACATCCTCAAATGGGGGAAAAATAACATATGAGAAGCTTTAAGATATGAAATTATTTGGATTTTCAATATACCTACCATAGCAACATGCAGTATGGAGAGTCAATTAAATGCTGAAGATCAGATCCTAAATCTCCTGTGAGAAAAGTGACTGGGGTAAAATATATGCATGGCAGAAAATCTCTGGTTACCTTTCTTTGTGCCTGGCTTATTGTTGCCCCTTATTCCAAGCTTATTGGTTCTCTCCCCATACTAATTCAGTAGTCTAGAGATGTGAACAGGCATGAGTTCCAGTACATTGATTTCCTCTTTAAGACAGGCTCCTGGAGTCCCTGTTCTCCTCGCATACCCTGCTTCTAATCTTCATAGGGTAGGCAAATGCTGGCAGGACCTCTGCGGAGTTTCTCTCTACCATTTGATGCACCAAGTTGGGTAAATGCAAATCCCACCTACGACACACTGTTTTTACCAGTAAGCTTGAGCACGTTGGCCCACAAATTTTTAATATGTGTTCACTGACAGGTGCTGCTTAACCCTGATGCTTCAACCACAAATTCATCCTCCACCCTTTATAAAGCTCTACTTCGGATGTCAGGATGCACAGCTACTGACAGAGTGGTGTCTCGATTCACAAGGTGCTCCTGTCCCTTAAAGCCAAACAGGTCTTTGGGAACTCCTGAATGGAGGAGTGCTTTGACTGGCAGGACACTTTCTTTTCTTTCTTTCTTTTTAGGGAGTGAAGGGAGGGAGAGAGAGAGAGAGAGAGAGAGAGAGAGAGAAACATCAATGTGCGGTTGCTGGGGGTTATGGCCTGCAACCCAGGAATGTACCCTGGCTGGGAATCGAACCTGGGACACTTTGGTTCCCAGCCCGCGCTCAATCCACTGAGCTACGCCAGCCAGGGCTACAGGAGGACACTTTCCAAGCATTTCTTGGTCCTATAAAGTAAAATGTAAAATAATTACCAAAGCTTTACCCTTCTCCTCTAACATTTCTCAAAGCAGAGATGGCCAATTGATCTATACTAAGTTGAACCACTAGCAATTGCTTCCAACAACTTTATTCTACGAACAGTAGCTGAACAGCCAGCTTCCATAAGATTATTGGGGCTCCTAAAAAACTAGATTCTTGAGACTCTTTTGTAACTCAACGTGGATAACTGAAGGACATTTTGGATAGCACAGAAAAATGCTGAAAAGGAAAATGTAGCAATGGAAGTACCATGATTGCGATATGGTTAATGTTCATTTTGATAGTGATTTTATTGTCCTGAATTTATACACAAGTATAAATGTAATGTGGTTATGTTTTTATAAATTGGGATATAATTCATGTTTAAAATTTATTAAAGTTTATAATTCAATGGTTTTTAATATATTTGCAAGATTGTATACCCATTACCACTAATTCCAAGCATTTTTTCACTCCAAAAAAAGAAATCCCATTCACTTCAGCAGCCATTCCAAATTCTCCACTCATGACAGCCTTTGGCAACTACTAGTCTACTTTCTGTCTGTATGGACTTGCCCATTCTAGACATTTCATATAAATGGAATAATCCCATATATGGCCTTTGTGTCTGGTTTCTTTAATTTAGCATTATGTTTTCACATTTCATCCATGTTGTAGCCTGTATCAGTGCTTTTTAATTGCTAAATAATATTATTTCATTCTATGGGTATGCCAAGTTTTATCTTTCCATTCATTAGCTGGTGGACATCTGTGTTGTTTCCACTTTGGGGCTATTGTGACTAGTGCTGATATGAACATTCACATGCAAGTATTTGTCTGAATACCTGTTTTCATTTATCTTGGGTGGGCATATACCTGGGAGTGGAATTGCTGAGTCATATGGTAAATCTACATGTAACTTTTTTTAGGTGCTGCTAAGCTGTTTTCAAAAGGGGCTGTACCATTACCTTCCCACCAGTGTATGAGGGTGGATGTGGTTAGTTCTAGATTCTTAACTATTCAGTCTTACAGCTGAAACCAGATCAGACTTTATGTGACACTGCGATTTCAAAGAGTACCAAAAAAAATCAAGAGCACTGTGAACTGCACAGTCCTCATTACAATTTAGTCTTTTTCTCTCACAATTTTAAGATTTACTTTGATCACACTATTCTTACTCATAAACAAAGTGCTACTGATTTTCATACTGTTGGTGACAGAGTAGGAATTCAACAAATACGGGTGTGGACAAAAGTAAGTATACATTTGCAAGTATGCAAAACACAGAGTTTATTCTTGTATTATTATTTATTTATTATTTTTCATATGAACTACTTTAAACCTACTTTTGCCCATGTTAAATGAATGGATAAATGAATAAAAGATAATCTTAGTGGTTTTATTAAATGCATTTCATTAAAAGAAACATCTCAATTCTTGCCACAAGGTATGCTACCTCTGTTCTATTATTATCATAACAGTTGAAGAAAATAAATTCAATGCAGTAACCTGAACCCAGGAGTGAGGAGACATATAGGCTTTAGTTCCATTCTGAAACTAATTTTCTGTAAGACCTTGGGTAAGTGATTGTCTTCACTTTCTTCACCTGCCAAAGGGTAATGACACCTGTTTTGATTACATGACATGTTGTGGGTGGATCATAGGCAATAATGAGTTTATAACTGGGTTAGCTGCTGCCCCCCGCCCTTGAGACCCTGGGGAGTGGATCTCTGCTCTGTCTTTACTGCTGCTTTCATACAGTTTTCCTTTGTTCTGTACTGAATCAGTTCAGACATACTCCATTCTCTCTCTTTCTCTCTGTTGAATCTCATTCACATAATGTCCACAGAGTGGATATATGACCCAAATTACTAAGAAACAACTGAAAATCACACATCAGTTATTTTCTTCTTAAAGTATTTTTTTCTTTTTGTAGTAGGGGGTAAAGAGGGCCCCCTTTTTACAAGTTCTTTACTCCATGAAGCTTTGATGGCCAGCATTTCTTGGGCTCTGCTTCCCAGTCTCCTTGATTTTTTTCCCCATCCAATCCTCTTAGGAGAAAAAATGAAATGCCTTTCATTTTCTGAAGCAGAGAACCCTTAAGCACTCTTTTGTCTGTGGCACCCACATTCTCAAGATCTCACTTCTCTTTTTAAAAGCTTCCTGGCTGGTGTGGTTCAGTGGGTTGAGCACTGGCCTGTGAAACAAAGGGTCACTGGTTTGATTCCCAGTCAGGATACATGCCTGGGTTACTGGTCAGGTCCCCAGTAGGGAGCACATGAGAGGCAACCACACATTATGTTTCTCTCCCTTTCTTTCTCTTTCCCTCCCCCTCTCTCTAAAAATAAATAAATAAAATCTTTTAAAAAAAGAGCTTTGTCAAGATATTTTCCCCTCAATTACAATAGTTCCATCATTCAGAGAAATCCTTTGTATCTGTTAATACTTTATTTTTTTTTAATTATTCACATGTGAAAGTGCTTTGTAAATTCAAGAGAGTAGTGGATACTTAAGGAATTTTATACTCAACAATCCCTTATCTAGGGAGAAAAACAATGGTCTCTTTTTCCAATCTACTGAGAATAGGAGTGTTCACCAGAAAGCCTCTTTGTTTATCTTGCCCCTGATCATTCGTCACAACACAGGACAATGGGTAGGCACATAATTCAAGCATAACCAGATTCCCTGTGAATTGGCAGTTGGAAAGGAAAGAGATATCAATCACTTTATGTGGCTGGATCTGCAAAATATATGCTCTGGATTCATGGGGTAGCCACATTTTCATTCTAGGAGAAGCAGAAGAAATTGACTTTCAGATATATATTTTTAAATGCTTTAGACAAAGAACAAGAAGAAGAGAAAGGAAAGGGAGAGTCACTGGTTCTAGCCTTTCCTGAGACTTTTGATGTGCTCCTGGTACCAGGAGATAGTTTTATATTCTTATAATGCAATTCTTTCTCACATTTTGCCCCCCTTAAGCTACTTTAAGCTAATCTCTATTTTTTGCAATCATAGGATTCCTAATAAAAGAAATATTTACAGAATGAGGGCTTGTTATTGTTATTACTATTAAAAGTTTTCTAAACTTTTTAGAAATATCATTTTTGTTTTCAAAATGTACTTAGGGTTTAGCTAATTTGATTCTCATGATAACCCTGCGACATAGGTATTATAAAATTTATCATCCCTATATTATATGTGAGAAAGTTGACTTTCAGCGAGATTAACTGACATAGCCTTGGTAAATATTTAATAACTGGAAGAGCCAGAAAGAGAGGACAGAGCTTCTAAGTGCTGCGTCTATGACGCTACAGAAACGATGTAGAGAGGAGTGAATTTCCAAAGTATTTATATAAATAATGTAACTGTTAGAAATTTAATAATGCTTAGATCCACTTACTATCCATTTAAATTGTTTGAAATTGTAAAATTTTAATGTGGAACATAGAAGGCAAAACTTTTGATGAGGAAATGAACAAAGGAAAAAGACCCAACTGTACTGTGCTTAACTAAGAAAGTTGTATGATTTTACTTGGGAAGTAGCACAACTGGTTTAAATTTTCAAAGGCTTTTTCTCCCCCAGAAATCCTAATGGTATTTATCTTTTTGTCCATATAATACCATAAAATATTCCCTCTTCTGTATTTGTAATTTTCTCTATATTAAACTTGAAGTTTTTGCTGTCTAGGAACCTACAGTGGCCCGAGAACACGGGAATATGTAAGTCACACAATGCTGAAGCACTGAGCATATAGTGTACTCAAAATACTTGAAAAAGCAAGAGTCCTGCTCTGTTCATTCACCCTAATCTGGAGGATTATAAATTCTCTGGAGACAACATTATTATAGGTTCTGAACACCTGGAGTGTCTCTAACAGGGTTCGGCACAGAGGATAAAGACCTCCGTGAACTGTTCTAAGAATAATTTCATTTCACATTCCTTTGTAAACCCCTGTAGCTGGCCTAGATGGGTGGACATCAGAATAGAGATAACACATACTTTCTCAGGAGGGCTTGTCCTGGCTACCTGTCCGCATTGGCTCTTCGTCTTTGGAGGTTGTAGTCAGGGCATCTTCTCAGAGACAGGCAGGATGACAGACATGGTGGGCCTGAGCTTTCAGCCCTTGTACCCACAACCTTGTATTCTATGTTGTTGAAGAGAAGTGTTTCTTTTTTAAATTATAAACTACTCTCAGAAAGGTAAAATCATCATATAACATATTTTTCTTTTTTCTTTTTTTTAAAGATTTTATTTATTTATTTTTTTGAGAGGGAAGGGAGGGAGAAAGAGAGAGAGAAACATCAATGTGCGGTTGCTGGGGGTCATGGCCTGCAACCCAGGCATGTACCCTGACTGGGAATCAAACCTGCGACACTTTGGTTTGCAGCCCACGCTCAATCCACTGAGCTACGCCAGCCAGGGCTATCTAACATATTTTTCCAGAAAATTAGAACTAACTTAAATATAATTTTTAAAAAATTTAGTTGTTGATAGAAATCTTTATATATTCTTTCTTTTCTTAATAAACAGAGGGTATAAAATATATTAGATATCTTGTGTATTATCCTAGAAACATCCTTCTTTTACAACAATATGTGTAGGAGGTATGTCAGATCATTTGGACCAAATGTCTTTAGACAGCTCTGACATCCCTGGTTTGAGCCATTCTGTCTTCAGATCGTCACCAAAAACTCTCCTTCCCCGGCTGTGCTCCTCTTAGAACCCTGCTGTGACTGATTCTCCATCCAGTTCTGCTACCTCTACAGTGTGGGATTGTTTTGCTTTTTGTTATTCATATTACTTTCATGACTTTATAAAAATTTTCTCAAGCCTTCTCTAATTTTAAAATTTAGCTTACAATTGGCCTTTATAACCATCCCTTACAAATAAACATATACCTTAATGTGTTTCCCCAGCATTGCATACAAAAGTGAAAATCTAGAAACCATCTAAATGTTCAGTAATAAAGAATACAGTATATCGAATATTCCTCACAGTGAAATACTGAACAATCATTCAAAAATGCTGACTATACCAAAATGGGTATCATTAACAAATCAACAAACAACCAGTGCTGGTGAGGATTAGGAGAAAAGGTAACCCCAGTGCACTATAGGTAGGAATGCAGATTGGTGCAGCCACTGTGGACAACAGTATGGAATTTCTTCAGAAAAGTTAAAATGTTACTACCTTTTGACCCAGACATTCCAAGTCTCAGAATATACCCTAAGAATCCTGAAACGCATATTCAAAAGTACTTATGCACCCCAATGTTCATAACAGCACTATTTATATTAGCCAAGTGTTGGAAACAGCCCAAGTGCCCATCAGTAACTGAGTGGATTAAAAAACTGTGGTACATTTACACAATAGAATGCTATGCTACAGGAAGAAATCTTACCTTTTGCAACAGCAAGGCTAGAACTGGAAACTATTATGCTAAGTGAAATAAGCCAGTTGGTGAAAGACAAATACCATATGATCCCATTTATAAGAGGAAGCTATGAACCAAAATACACTAATGATAAAATAGAACCAGAAGCATAGATTCATGGAATAGTCTCACAACTGTAAGAGGGGAGGAGGGAGACGGGGATTGTTTAGAAGAGGGTGAAAAGATTAGTCAGAAAACATGGATGAAGGACCCAGAGACATGGACAATGGGGTGGGGACTGACTATGGAAGTGAGGGGCATGCTGGGCCGAGGGAGGTGAAGGGGGAGAAATTGGGACAATTATAATGGCATAAACAATAAAAAATGCTAAATATAGATCTGTAATTACTAAATTCAAAGGATGTTTGTATCATATCACTAATTTAGGAGGTAGTTTATAAAAGATTATGATTTATAAGAAACCTATGTATGTGTATGTACAATATATATGTGTGTATGTATAAGTATAGAAATAGAAATATTAGAAATATTTCTATTATATTTCTAATATAGAAATTTTCAGCAGAAATAGAAATATAAGCCACTTATGTAATTTAAATTTTCTGATAGCCAACTTAGAAATTTTAAAAATAAATAGATTAAATTTTAAATATCTCTTATTTAATCCATTACACCCAAAATATTATCATTTCAACATGTCATGCATAAAAAAGTTATTACTGACCTTTCAGATTTTTTATACTCTGTCTTTAAAATCTAGTGTATATTTTACATTTTCAGCACATCTCAATTCAGACATTATATTTTCAGTAAAGCAAAATATTGTCATACCAAACAATAAAGTAGTGTTTGAAAAAATGGTGTTTTCTTTTTTTAAGATTTTATTTAATTATTTTTTGGAGTGAGGGAAAGGGAGAGAGAAAGAGAGGGAAAGAAATGTCAATGTGTAGTTGTCTCTTGCGTGATCCCTACTGGGGACCTGGCCCACAGCCCAGGCATGTGCCCTGACTGGGAAACGAACTAGCGACCCTTTGGTTCATAGGCCTGTGCTCAATCCACTGAGCTACACCAGCCAGGACTGAAAAAAAAATGTTTTATACTGCTTTAGTTTTAACTTTATTAAAAATAGATAAGTAAATAAGTAACTAAAAATTCAATTCCTCATTTGCACTACTCAAAAGCTCAATAACCGTATGTAGATCTCATTGGAAAAAAATTTTGGAAATTGTGTAATAAAATATTAATTGAGGTTTTATTCAGTTGATTGGATAGCAGGTAATCTAAGATTATTTTTATATATATTTGCTAAGGTTTCTGCAATTATACAAAGTTTTGTTGTAACTTTTTTAAAAAGGAAAAAGTGTCCCTGTAAACGTATTTGTTTTGTTATTATTCTGTCAGCTGTGTTGCTTCTCCACGTCTTATTGGGTTGTTTACATGGTTGACGTTGAACAACATGGGTGTGTATTGCATGGGTCCACTAATAAGCAGATTTTGTTTTCAACAAATACTGTAAATGTATTTTCTTCTCCTTATGCTTTTCCTAACACTTTGTTTTCATTATCTTACTTTGTTATAAGAATACAGTATATAATACATAAAACATACAAAATATGTATTGATCAGCTGTTATCAGTGAGGCTTCTGGTCAATAGCAGGTTATTAATGTTGGGAGAGTCAAAAGTTATATGTGAATTTTCAACTGAGTGGGACGTCAGCACTCCCAACCCCCATATTGTTCAAAGGTCAGCTGTATTTTCTGAGTTTTTTAAACAGTTGAGGGTACTGGATCACTCAGCTGGGTTAGATTGCAATGCTATCCAATTCCATAACCTTTGACCTCTTTCATATAAAAGTATATTTTATAAATATTATATTCATTTAGTCATACATTTATTCAACAATTACCTATTATTAAGTGCTATACAGAGCACATACAAGCCTAGACCTAGGAAAAATCAAAATTGATTTGCAGAGACAATGTCCATGTCCTCCAGGATCTTCATTTAAATGGACATTCAAATGGACATTCAAATGAATAGGTCAAGAACAAGAAACCGAATAGGATCATTCAGATGGAAACAGCGTAGGGTAAAATAAACAGAGCGACATGATAAAGAGTAGTAGGCAGAGAACTTTAAATGATATGATGGAGGGGAGATTTCTTCAAAAAGGAGAACTTTGAGCAGAACTATAAATGATGAGCATGTGCCAGGCGAAGGGTAGGAATGGAAGGAAGATAGTTTCAAGCAAAGAAAGGTAACAGATATTGGAAGAACAGGATGAAGATCAGGTAGCTGCTGCATGGAGTGTAAGCAAGAGGTAATATGGAGGACCTGTGTTTGCCAGGGTAAATAGGAGTTTGATCATGGAAAGACACAAAGAGGGAAAAATTAGACGAGAATAAACAGAAAAGTTATGTGATGTTTTAAAAGATACCTTGCCACACAATTTGCTGGTTGGGAGAACTGTTCATGAGAGCAGGGATTATAATTAAGAAGTTCTTGCAACATTTTAGAAAACACAGGAATATAATTTAGAACAGAGCAGATACAGTTCAAAATTAGAGTTGACATCTTTTAGATAAATTCAAGAAATATTTTTAAATTAGACCAACAAGACTTAATAATCAATCAGATGTGAGGGATGATGGTGTGGAACACAGAGGAATCAAGTGTGGTTTTTAGTCTTTTTTTTTTTTCCTTGAGAAACAGGTAGAGTCATTGCATAAGACAGGAAAAAAGAAAGAGAATTAGGTTAGTGGAAAGAATAATCAGCTACCTTTTGAACATTTCTGCTCAGGTGAATATAAGAGTTAGAATTCATGAGTTAAAATTCAGGCCTAGGAAATAAGTCTAACATAGAGAAACAGATTTTGGGTGTAAGAGCAGAGGAATGCCACCTAAAGCTACCAGAAAGAAAAGATAACCTAGGAAGATGTGGATAATGAAGAAGAGGAGGCAAACAAACCTTGGGGCAGAAGTAGCAAGAGGAACTAAATTGAAGATAAGTTAGAGGAGATAGTGAGGCAGGATCAAAAGTTCAAAACTATTAAGTCAAAGAGTCTAGGAGGGAAGGTTTTCAGATCAGCATTGTCAATGTGTTGAATACTGTCAAGAAGCCAAGCAGTTTAAACAGAAAAAGTCCTATCGGAATTGGCAACTCTGAAGTCGTTGATGATCTTAAAAAGGACAGAGTTAGTGGAAAGGGAGATAAAATCAAATAGGTGTAGTCTGATGGATGAATTGGAGAAAGGAAGTTGGAGAGAGTAAGTAAAGCAAATAAACACAGAATGTTTGTGCCCTGCCAGATGCTCAGTTGGTTAGAGTGTGTCTGCATATACCAAGGTTGCAGGTTTGATCGGTAGTCAGGGCACAAAGAAGAATCAACGAATGAATGAATGCGTGAGTGAGTGGAACAACAAATTGATTTCTGTCTGGCTGTCTGTCTCAAAAATCAATAAATAAAAATTAAAAATGAACATTTGCTAGAAAGTGGAGCAGAAAAATAGGGCAGTAGCCATAGCTAGAGGAGATGACAGGTTAGGGGAGGTATTTAAAAATGGAAGTACTCTAATATAGAATATCTGTATGTTGATGGAATTATTCCAGCAGAAGGGAAGAGGCTGATAATGAAGAGATGAGGACATTGAGGAGGTAGGAGAGAGGAGGCAGGACCGAGGAAGTGAAGTCCTTGAAAAAGCAAGAGGGGATGCAATACAGTGCATATTAAAATAGATTTGATAGGACAGGTAGTTCCTTTGTATAAGTAGGAGTGCAGAGAAAATGAATAAATCTGCTTCTGGGAATGTGAAGGAATTCCCCTAATGTAGTCGCTTTTTAAAGGTTCAGGAAAATAAAGTCCCATGTAAATTTTAGAATTAACTTTTGAATAATGGTTCAACTTTAACTGATTTTGTTTCCATTTAGTTCATTTTTGGTGATCTGGGAAACACTTGATTATTTATAGTTACTGACACCTATCCAGACTAAATATCTATCTTCAATAAATAATAATGTTTAAATACAGTCCCTCACATATGTTGAAGGGTATTAGAATTACCATGTACTCTCCTATAAATTCACACATTACATTGTTGAAAAATTCTACATCATATTTTCTACAGGATTTTCTAAAATATACACAGGCACACATGTACAAATTTCTTTACAAATATTCAAATGCATGAAATAAATTAAGCTATAGAATAATTTGAGGTCTTAAAGGATAGAAATCACAAAAAGATAGATTTTAAGAACCATAATAAGATTACATAAAGAACCTAGTATGTACTAAAGCAGTATCTAGTATCTTACTAAATATATGCAATGAATAAAATTAACCAGGTTAAAATTTAAGTCTTTTTTAACACTTTAAAATGTCAAATTGCCCTTGCTTTATATGTTGTTTTTGTACATTTCCTTTTTTTAATTAAAAAAGATATTTATTTCTTTTTTGAGAAGGGAAGGGAGGGAAACATCAATGTGTGGTTGCCTCTCAAGTGCCCCCTACTGGGGAACCTGGCCTGCAAACCAGGCATGTGCCCTGACTGGGAATCAAACTGGCAACCCTGTGGTTTGCAGGCTGGTGCTCAGTCCACTAAGCCACACCATCCAGGGCTGTATTTGTACATTTTCAACTGGGATATTACATGGGCTATGATTTCATTATATGTATGTGTATGTGTTTGTACACAACAGAACAGTTATTTTTTCATGAGTATGTAATAAATCAATAGAATGAAAATATATTAATTTTTAATTTTCTTAGTACACCAAATTTCAATGGGTTTATTATTTAGTTGAATTATGCATTATGTTTACTGGGTAAATAAAATTGTAGAATTACTTATATATTGTTTCACTGGAATGTTAATTGATTTGCCTAGGTCTCAAATAAAATTAATATGTAATGATAGTATTTTTATTTCTTGCTTGTTAACTTGTTGCTACTTTACAACCATTTTTCTGATAGATAATGACAGAAGCTGGAAATATAAAGAGCAGATCTTACAAATGCATCCCTGATTATTTTAATTGAAATATTAATACTTCAGTAAAAATGAAAAAAAGTAGGCAAATGCTAAGTAGGGATAAATGAGACCTTTTCCAACCAAACTGGGATGGACACACACACACACACACACACACACACACAAACACACATATTTTGGAGCTATTGGCTCCTAATTGAACTGACCCTCCTTCCACCTACTCTTCCTTTCATTCCAAGCATTTCTCCAAAAGAAAGAAGAAAAGAAAGAATCAGAAAGGCAAATAGAAATAAAATGTCTCTTATACTGATCAGATAAAAATTTTCTCTGAACCCAGAAAATCACATGTCTATTCTGTGGGTTTACTATATTCTTATGGTAAAGAGCTATGTATTAGTTTTTCATGCTTGATAGCAGCAGCCATTATAATCATCCATCTAATGTCTGTAGCTCACAATAACTTTCTGATTATAATATTGCTTCCCACACATATTTGCCCCAGGAAGAAAATATGCTGATCAGCAATCATGAGAATCCTTTCTTTTTGATAACGTAATTCTTATTTTGAAATAACTAATTGCCTTTCTGGTTCTATGAGCTGTCAAATGAAAACATTTTGAATATATCTTCCTTTTGGATATTTCTCTATAGATTTTTGTTATAATCTGTTCTAGGAAGAATAAATAGTCTTTGTCTCTAATTTAGCACCGATTCACTCATTCAATAAATCTTTGTCAAGGACTCGTTACAAGAAGGGAGGAAACTTAGTAATACAGTTAGTCATATTGAAATAGAACCAAGTCCTGTGTACTTTTCACTCTATTATAGGTTCTTAGATTTTGAAATCTTTTTGAGTCATGCAATGAAAATGAATAGCCTGCTCAATCACTTGAATACTTAAAGATTTTTACATTTGGTTCAGTGACATATGGAAATCATTGAAATTATGATTTTAAAATGATAATGAAATTAACCAGAAAAAATATATCACTAATAATCACTTGATATATTTTCTATTTTACTTTTCCAAGCTAGGGTATTATTCAAATACAATCTCTTATTTCCACCCGATTCTGGACTATGCCTAAACTGACTCATTCCATTGTCATTTGTAATATATTGATTCTAAAAGAAAACCCAAGATATGAAAAGGTAAGTTGAGTGTAATTGATCTATAGTTCTTTCCACACCATCTAGGACTTTTAAAGCTTCCTGTATACTAGGTTTTTAATCCCTGAGTATTTCAGCTCAAATTCTAATGTGCATGCAAATTACCTGAGGATCTTGTTAAATGAAATTATGATTTTGCAAGTCTGGGGTGGAGGCTGAGATTCTCCACTTCTGACATGCTTCCTGAAGACACGAATACTACTGATCCAGGGACCACATTTGAGTAATAAGACTCTAGAAGACAAATCAAGATACTAATAACCTGTGATGTTTTATGATGAGAATTCTTACAAATAAAAGCGTATACAAATTGTGATAAATAATCTTTGTAATATATATTGATGTGTCCTTAGGGTTTAAGCATTGGGTCAAACATTGCCCAGGAGGCAGACCACAGAAATATTTTTTTTTTGTTTTGAAAACTGAGAGATTACCTAAATTACTGCAAACTGGTGAGTTAATCATGCTATGTATTATCAGAAATTAGGTATTTACAACTGTGTTAATCAGTGTAAATGATAAATTTATAGCTTATCTAGGTTTCTTAGCTGCAAACACGAAACTCAGTTTGCCTACCATGCTTGTGAAAATTTTCTTAAACATGGAAAATAGTCAAAATTCTAGAACAATAGCAGTATTAATCTCTTTTGTGTGTGCTCTTGTTCTATTACAGATGACTTGACACATTACTATTAATACTTGTTACTTTTCCCCTTGGTTTAACTAATATATATATTTAAAAGAACATTTCTATTGTTCAACATAAGTGTTTAAAAATGTTTCCTCTTTTTAATGAAAAATAAAGCTAATAGAGTACAAAATATAAAATATAGCCTTGGCTGGCGTAGCTCAGTGGATTGAGCGCGGGCTGGGAACCAAAGTGTCCCAGGTTCGATTCCCAGCCAGGGTACATTCCTGGGTTGCAGGCCATAACCCCCAGCAACCGCACATTGATGTTTCTCTCTCTCCCTCCCTCTCTCTCTCTCTCTCTCTCTCTCTCCCTCTCTCCCTCCCTTCCCTCCCTAAAAATAAATAAATAAAATCTAAAATATATATATATATATAATATCATGAATATAGTGTTTTATTATCAACTAATTATGTTGAGTGAAGTATATAAGGTCTCTCATACCACATACTGCTTTTTCTAACTCTCAATAAATTGAAATGCCTTGTTATTGCCAAGTTGTATTAAGAAAACGGGCATTTAAGAAAAACAGTTATTCTATTTCTATGGTAATCAGAAACCTCAATTTCTATCTGAGCTTTGAATTACAGAAATCTCATTTACATGAACACAATAAATAATTTTAAGTATGGTTAGAATCATTTCCACAATTCTATATTTTTTATCTTCTTTAGTCTTCTTGAACCTGATGTCATGCTATAATTTGCAAAATTAAAATTCATTCAAAAACGAAAATCCTTGGTAGAAAATGTAAAAGCCAAAAAGATAGGCACCACATTTAATGCTGCTTGCTCTTTCATCATTAACTCAATGGGCAGGAAGAAAAGCCTTACAAAGTAGTTCACCATAAGGGCAGGATTGATTAATTTGCTAGAAATAGACATCATTTGCATCCACATTTAGATTGGCTCATACTGAGTACTGTGTGATTTCACTGGAAGTGGATCTGGCTACAGTATCTATGAACCTGAGCTGACTATGGAAACTGTACCTGTGCCATCACTCTCCCTGGGTGACTAGAATACTCCTTTAAACATAATGATAAAAGCAAAGAGAAATGTTGCAAATATTAACAATACTAACATACTTTTAAAATTTTCCCTCGAATTTGTGTGCTTCACAATACCTCTCTGTTATTTTTTTTCAAACAAAAGTTTATTCTGTGTCTCTTAGCATTCTAGTAAACATTTGTGTTGTGTTCAATTATGAATATGTCCATTTAATTGAGAGGATTGAACAAATTATATGTTTGGCTGAGGAAAGCACTTTCTTTTCCACATAAGCTGATTGACATAAAATGCTTCATTAAGTTACTTATCTATATTTTACTGATTTTACAAGTTGTGTCAGAAACTTTCAGTGTATGTACACTGGCTACAGACTTATATTTACCAGGGGTTTTTCCTCCCTAAAATAAGACAGTGTTACCAGATGAAATCAAATACAATTTCCATGCAGCTTTTTCTTACACCATGAAAAACAAGCACTTAGGCAAGTAAACTAAAAGTGTGCCTCACAAAGCCACATCCTCAGTGGATGTCTTTTAGAGGAAGCACTTTTTATGTTTTAAATCGAAACAGGATACTTAGAGCCTTCAGAGATAAAATAGCAGAACTTACCAGTCTCAGCATCTGAAACCACAGTCTGTACCTGTCGTTTATTGTTTTGTAACGAACTAAAAATAAAAGATTGATGGGCTGTGTGAAGTCCACAATTTCTGTTAATGGCCCACTAAGAAGCCCCTGTTTTGGACACTTGACATTATTCAATGATTATCTCTCCATGTTGTGTTAGAGCACTTGTGTATTTAGTTTTCTTTCCCCTTATTTTGACTTTGAAGCAAAATAATTTTAGCGCATTACATTTAGTTTATTTCTATAAGTACACTCAGCACATGATTTTGCTTTGTAACTTCACAGGAAATCAAGAGTTCTCAATTTCTTGTCCCTTTCCACCTAACTCCTGAAAACAAAGCTGCATCCATGTCATTTTGTTTTTTTGTTTTTTTTTGTCTCAGGGGCAGTGTTTACCTCCATAGCTACTGCTAATTTATATTGTTTTCTGGATATTAATGCTCCCTCCTGCTCAAGAAAATATCTTCATTAGTTATTCTTTCTTTCTTTCTTTCTTTCTTTCTTTCTTTCTTTCTTTCTTTCTTTCTTTCTTTCTTTCATCTATCTATCTATCATCTATCATCATCTAATCTATCCTCTAGGTATCACCTATCTACCTGTCTATCTCTCTCCTTTTCTTTAACTGTCCCTATCTGTGTCTTATCTCTGTCTTTCCCCCTCTTTCCTTTCAGACTCTCCTTTTTGAATCAAACACTCCTAGTCTCTTGTTCTAAAAATAACATCTGATAACTGCCCCCTCTCCTTCATTTCAAAACCAAACTTGGTAGAGCAGAGTACTCTCTCTGCTCTAGAGAGAGTACTCTGCTTTATTTCCTCACCTCTCATTCAGTCATGAGCCTACCACAGTTTGGTTTCTGTTCAAAGAACTTATTGAGGCACCAAAGATCAAGAACTCCCCCCACACGAAACAGTTCCCAGCCAGTATTTCACTTGGAGTCTGTCATATTTGACAGAGTTGACTCTTCTTTTGTTGAACACCTTCCTTCCTTGACTTATCTTTTTTGTTTCGATGTTTCCTTTTATTTCTTCCCTAGTCTTGACCCCAAAATATTTAAATAAAATTATATGCAGAGCTGAAGAAATTATTAGTTATAAGAGAAAAATGAATGCCAATCTGATTGTATAGAAAAAGGCATCAAATTGTCCAGACCCTGAAATTATATCTGAAAAGGAGGTATCCTTTACAGCTTTAATTAGCTAAATGTGTAAAACTATGACTATAATTCACTTACCAGCATATTTTGTTCTCTGCACATATCACTGGGACCATGAGGAGGGACGGACAACACTATCTTCTCTAGTAGTGCGTGATTTTACGGAGTAGGTGTTAGATTCTGCACTGTATGGGGTTTCTGTTTCTCTAAGAGGAAGGTTTAAATGATACTAATCTGAAGTCTTTAAAATAGGACTTCAACTTTCTTCTTCTGCTAAATTCTCATTCATTTTAGCGGGGAAAGATGTATTGATTTCCTAGGGCTGCTTGCTGTAACAAAGTACCAAAAACTCTGGAGAGTTATAAGAATACATTTAAACTTTCACAGTTCTGGAGGCTAGAAGTTTAAATCAAGTGGTCAGCAAGGTCATGCTCCCCCTGAAGGCTATAGGGAAGAATCCTGCCCCACCTCTTACATAGCCGCTTACATGGCCACTGGCCATCCTTGGTTGTGCATGCAATGCTCCAGTTTTTTCTTCTGTCTTTACATCCCTTCTTTCTGTGTGTTTGTCTCTGAAAGAAAATTTCCCTCTTCTCATATGGACACCAGCCATATTGGATTTAGGGCCCACCCTAATGTAATAATGACCTCATCTTAAATTGATCACATCATAAAGACCCTGTTTCCAAATAAGGCCGCATTCACAGATTCTAAAAGGACATGATATGACTGTAAATTTTGTGTGTGTATGTGTTTTCAGGAATAGCCCTTGTTATTGCTAGGTGTGATTGTTTTTAAACAATTTGAAAAAATAACGATATTAGGTTCTTCTGTGGCTTCTTATTTTTTTTCAAAGTTGATGTTTTTTGTTTACCAATACATTTTTGATTTATTGAGGTGGTATTGGTTAATAAAATTGTATAGATGTCAGGTATACAGTTCTATGATACATCGTCTGTAGATTGTATTGTGTGTTCACCACCCCAAGTTAAGTCTCCTTCTATAACAGGGTGCAGCCAGGAAGGGGGTGCTGAATAGGGATTTGGAATGGGGTCCAGGACTCTAGGTGTCCAGGAAATATTAAGATGTCCTCACTGCCCCCCTCCCCAAGGTGTGGGTTGGGGGAAGGGACAAATGGAGCAGGGTCATTGAGAGCTGTATTGCATAGCAACAGCTTTGCAGCTAACCTCTGGTGGGGTCATTTACCACATCTATAACCTTTAACAGGTTGCATAGATATGTTAAATAGCTGTGGCCATGCTCTGAGCCAGGGGGATGCAAGTAACTTCCCCCCAATATGTAACTGGGAGGCAGGTCCCCGAGTTACAGCGCCTGCATGGGAGCTTGGAGAAAACTGGCTCCATGACATGGGGCCACGCCTGCCCAGGCCCAGGATGGCAGCCCAGTAAAGCTGGAAGGCTTGGAGAGTACTGGCAGGTGTAACTGATTGTAGGAGGAGTCAGAAATGGGGCTGCAGAGGAAGATTGGTGTGGGGATTTAAACCCAGACGTGCAACCATTGAGGGGAGAACCAGCGGCTTTGGCAGAGTGGAGACTCCCACAGCCATTGTGCAGAGAGGACCACAGCCAGTGGAGAGAGAACCTTGAGGCTTTGCCAGAGTGGGGACCCCCGCAGCTTTAGAAGGGGGAAACCACCACCCGGCTTTAGCAGAGATCCCAGCGACACAACTGATGGTGCTGGGAACCGAGGGAGGCCTACCAGCCGAGATGGATTGCTGAGAAGAACTAGGGGCTGCCTGAGCCATGGACTTTTATTTCTTTTCCTGAGATATGGTACCCCACACTGGGCAAAGGGGGAAGGAAGGTCTGTGTGTGTTTGTGGATGTTTTAAAGGACTTTGGGATTTTGATGAAGACATTAGGTCACTACTTTAAGTTTGTATAGCATTAAATAAACATTTCCTTTCCTTTTTATGAATCTCTGGCATTGAGAGACAGACGTCTTTCCTCTGGCAGCGGACATAAAGAACCTGGGGGGTTCCTTTCGGGTAATAGTATATTGCCCTTGATCCCCTTGGCCCCTTGTTGTTCTGTAATACTTCCATCATCTTTTATCACCATCTTCACCCTCTTCTACCTCCTCCTACCCACCTTCCCCCTGGCAATCACCACACTGTTGTCTGTGTCCATTAGTCTTTCTTTTTTCCTTGCTTAATCCCTTCACCCTTCTCACCAAGCCCCCAACCCCTTCCACTCTGACAGCTATCAGTCTGTTCTCTAAAATCCTCCATGTTCATTCTGTTTGGCGGAGGAAAACCTGGGATAACCAGGTACTTATCGTAAGACACAGTCTAAAACTAGCAATTATCAAACAAATAAAAGTCATAGAAGAGGCTGTTTTTAAAAGAATGCTAAAGTTCCTTTAAAAGAAGGGGAAGCAAGGGTATGTTTGCATGGTCCAATCAGTGCTCGGGTTTGCAGGGTTAGTTATTCCACAGAGTTATTATGTATCTATTCTATGACAAAGTCATAATTGTATCAGGTTACTCAGAGATTATTAGGATCTTGGGAAATTATTTCATATGAATCACCAGAGATAAATAAAATAAAATGTAAATGTTTTCATTTTTCCTTTCTGAAGATATCATCTCCTTCAACCCAGGCCATAGCTTGGGGAGTTAAGTAACCCCCAAAGGGTGAAAAACAAGCCAATCAGTGGAATTAATTGTGGGACAAGAGATAACAAAGCCAGATCTCCCTCACATTTTAGATTATTAAGAAATAAAGCTGTTTAACAATCATTTTAAGTGGACTCATTAGGAATTTTCATGTTATTCATAAAAATAGACAAATATTTAGACAGCATTGCAATAGGCCATCACTCTGCCAATATTATATTGCTTGTATGTATATAATATATAGAGTATGGTGAAGTGTTCAGTGATTTCAGGAAATAATGTCATCAAACTATTATATCCTAATTAGTTATTTACTTCTGTTAGTTAAGGAAACTGTATAGGTGGTATGAAGATACAGTGACAGAATAAACTCACTCTTTCTCTTTTATAGACTCCATGAAATTAGTATCTTTGTGCTATAACAATATTACTTTGAATATATAAAACATTAAATTAGTTATGAGAGCTTAGTAGTTAATAGCAGTTTGTCACTTTAAAAGATACTTGATAGGTATCTTAGATGTGGGTGTTAGTTGATGTGGTAGGCAGCTGGCAAGGTTACAGTCTCTAACTCCTGATATTTGTGCCATTGCGCAACTGCCTCCCCTGGATCATGGGTTGGACTTAATGACACACATTTAATGATGAATATATGAAAGAAATAATGGTATGCCACTTCTGGGACTTGGTTATAAATAGACTGTGGCTTCCTTCTTCGGTGCCAAATCTCTTTCCTATTACTCATTCTCAGGGAAGCAAGCTACAATATTATGAGCAATACTCAGGAGAGGCTGGAGAAAGTGAGATTTTCTAGTGAGAAACTGGAGTCTGCCCAATAGGCTGAGAAAAACTGGGGCTTGCAAACAACATGTAAATGAACCTGGAATGGGACCCTCCATCCCCAGTTGAGTCCTGCTTGACCATAGCCCTGGCTGACAGATGAACTCTAACCCCTCTGAGAGAACCTGTGCCAGAACCACCAAGCTCAACTACTCCTGGACTCTTCAGAAACTGAGATCACAATAAATGTTTGTTATTTTTAATATGCTAACTTTGCGGTAATAGGTCATTAACAATAGATAACTTAAAAAGTGCATTGACAGTATTATCTTGAATATTTAAACATTAAATAGATGACAGCTTATTAGGCAGCTAATAAGGTTATATCTTATTCATAACATTAATGGCCATAATTACCTTGTTAGGTAGGAAACACCCTTAGTCTATTTAAAGGAATACTTTAAAAATATCTTGGACTTCAGGGTTATTTGGAAAATTTAAAAAATCATCTATTTACAACTTTCCACCAAATTTTCATAAGTATTAAAATACCATGTTATAAACCTTAGGAGCAAATAGCCCTTAAAACTCAGCATATAAATAAGAAAAGAGTCTACTGTGTTTGGATATCAATGGGCTGGTTGGTTACTTCTGAAGATAATCTTACCCTCCTTAGTTTTGGTGCTGGTCCATTTATATCCAATTTTGGGTCAATGCCAATTGATAGATTAAAGATAGTTGCTTTAAAGAAATTTCTATCTGGGGGCAGGTGGGCTGGGATGGGAGTAAAAGACAGAAAACTATACTTGAACAACAATTAAAATACAATGCAATAAAATAAAAGATTTTCTTACATTAACTTATATGTGATTTCATTTCTAACTTTCTCTAAGCAATTATGGAGGAAAAGAAAGTATTTTGGAACCAAGCGATTTACCACAGTATAAAGATGCTTATGCAGCCAACTTATTACGTACATTGCAGTCACTTACGTTTTCACTTCACAGATCCCTAGATTATTGCTCAATGATGGTTTATCTCTAATAGCCAAAGATTTGTAATGATAATAATATTTTTTGTTTTATTACTTCTTTCAAATATTAAATTGCTTTTATTTTGTTGAGGGTTTGACTAACCACAGGCAAAGAAATATGCTCATTGTAGAACCACAATATTCCAATATTGTATCCCAATTCAATATATCACTTTTATTTAAGGAAAAGAAAGAAATATACAGATCACTTATACATTTAATGAACTTTTTCACAAAACAGTGGCACCTAGTGGTCTCTGCTAATTCTCCTCTTAGCTATTTCTAACCTGTCTGCTATTGGTTTGAATCTGGAATTAGTTGCCTACAGCTGGTTCAATTCTTAGTTTGGTTTACTAGGTCTGCTGCTATACAGATTCAAACTTTTGCAGTGTTACATTGATCTTGCATTTAGCAGTTGTGTACTCAGCATGATATGCACGGTGCTAGTCTTCTCGCTAAAGAAGTTATTCTCACATAGATCTTCATATGTAGATGATGCTAATAAGTTAGTGCTATTAAAATAGATAAATTACTTTTGAAGAATTAAACAAAAGACTACCTTAGAACAAAGGGCTATACAAAGAAATACACCTTTGGAAGTAATAATTTTTTTATCTCTCAAGCAGAAAAGTATAATGAAAGGTATTTTATTACTAATTTGCATTTAATAGTATATGAATTTTTTATCTGTTGCCTAATAGTGTGTAAATCTGACCACATCAACATATCCATGTGTTGAACTTTCTAAAATACTGCCCATTAGAAGAAAGAAGCTGACAGTATCTTCTATTTATGATAACCAAGTATGCTGTTCACCAACTTAATTTAGGAAAGGCAAATAAAATACTTTTTTTATATGTAAATAAATTAATTGTAACAATTAAATGTTTTTCTATCAAAGTGATACTTTTTATACATGCGTATTTATCTGCATGATACAGCCAACAAAATATAACGTGAAACTGCTTTTAAATACAAGAATTTCATTTTTGTTGAGAACATGTTGTTTACTCATATGAAACTATCACATAGCTTATCTAGCTTATCACATAGATAATTTCACTATCACTGGGCTCTAACTCTAAAAGTAATTTTAGATAATTTTGACTGGAAATAAAGTCAAAGGCATGTTGATAGCAATTACTTAGACAAATTTATATTCACATCTAGATCCACACTTACTGTATAAAATAAGGAGGTACTCACTAATATGCTCTTTCTTGATCTGAAGGCAAGTTATACTTGGTATAAGTTGAGACCTATACTTATGATTTGTATATGCCTATTATACATAACATTCATATTATATATAGATGAGATTTATATTAAAAAACTAGGGGAGGCAAACATAATTAGAATTTTTAAAATTTTATTTATATATTTGTCATTAAAGCAAAGTATAGTTGTCATAAAACATTATACTAGTTTCAGGTGTGTAACACAATGATTCCATATTTATACACTTTATGAAGTGATCACCATAATAAGTCTAGTAATTGTCACTGTACAAAGCTATTATGATATTATTGAGACTATAATCCCCATGCTGTACATTATAGCCTGTGACTTAGTTATCTTAACATTATAAGCATTATTTGAAACTTGCAAGCCTAATAAAATATTTTTTAATTAAAAGAATTATTGCAATCTCATTGAAAAATTAATATCAAATTTTCTCTATCAGTATAATTTAAACACACTTATTATTTATTTCCATACCTTCCATAGGTAATAACTCAATTATTTATATGGAAAATAATTTGTAGGCCATTTAACATTAATCTATCCCTAGAATTTAAAATTACAGTACTCATTTAGTTAACACCAGATTGGAACCAAAATTTGAGGTTTTGAATTAGTTAGGTAAGTGTGTTTACTTTTGAAGTAACTTTAATGTAAGTAACATTACCATTCAGTAGTAGCTACAATAAAATTAAGTGCCAAAATAAGATTTTTGCTGATTTTTTCTTTTTTATAGTTTATATTGTATTGTATTTTTCCCATCACCGTTTATCTCTCTTATTCCCTCTTTTACCTCCACTCATCCCCTTCTCCTTCCTACCCCCACAATCACCACACTGTTGTCTGTGTCCATAAGTTCTTTTTTTAAAATATATTTTATCAATTATGCTATTAGAGTTGTCCCAACTTTTCCCCCTTTGCCATCCTCCATCCAGTACCCCTTATTCCCTCTGGCAATCCCTCCCCTTTAGTTCATGTCCATGGGTCATGCATAGAAGTTCTTTGGCTACTCCATTTCCTATACTGTCCTTAATATCACTGTGTTTATTCTATACCTACCAATTTGTACTTCTTAATTCCTGAAACTTTTTCCCCATTCCCCCCTTTTCTTCTCCTAACTGATAACCCTCCTGAAGATCTCCATATCTATGATTCTGTTTCTGTTCTGCTTGTTTGCTTAGTTTGTTTTTTAGATTCAACTGTTGATAGCTGTGAATTTATTGTCATTTTATGTTCATAGTTTTTATCTTCTTTTCATTAAATAAGTCCCTTTAACATTTCCTATAATAATTACTTAGTGATGATGAACTTTAGCTTTACATTGTGTGGGAAGTACTTGATCTGTTCTTCAATGCTAAATGATAGCTTTGCTGGATAAAGTAATCCAGGTTGTAGGTCCTTGCTTTTTATCAGTTGAATACTTCTTTTTAGCCCCTTCTTGCCTGCAAAGTTTCTTTTGAGAAATCAGCTGACAGTCTTATGGGAACACCTTTGTAGGTAACTGCTTTTCTCTTGCTACTTTTAAGATTTTCTCTTTATCTTTAAACTTTGGAATTTCAATTATAATGTGTCTTGGTGTATTCCTCTTTGTGTCCATCTTGTGGGACTCTCTGTACTTCTTGGACTTGTATATCTATTTCTTTCACCAAAATAGGGAAGTTTTCTTTCATTATTTTTTTCAAATCAGTTTTTAATTTCTTGCTCTTTCTCTTCTCCTCCTGACACTCCTATGAGTCAGATGTTGGTATGTTTGAAGTTGTCCCAGAGGTTCCTTAGCCTAGCCTTATTTTTTTTAATTCTTTTTTCTTCTTGCTCTTCTGATTGAATGTGTTTTTTCTTCCTTATGTTTCAAATCATTGATTTGATTCTTGGCTTCATTCATTCCACTGTTGATTCTGTATAAATTCTTCTTTATTTTGCTTACTGTAACCTTCATTTCTGCCTGGGTCTGTTTTGTGCTGTTGAAATATCCAATGAGTTCCTTGAGCATTCTAATAACCAGTGTTTTGAATTATGCATCTGACAGATTGCTTATCTTCATTTTGGTTAGTTCTTTTTCTGGAGTTTTGTTCTATTCTTTTATTTGGGCTATATTTCTTTGTCTCCTCATTTTGGCAGCTTCCCTGTGTTTTTTTCTATGTATTAGGTATAGCTGTCTTAACTCCCTGCCTTAGTGGCATGGCCTATTGCAGAAAAGCACACCAGTAAGCTGGATGGAATGGAGCCTTAAGTAATCATCAGGGTGGGACAACCCATGTGAACCAGATTGATGGAGTCTCTGATATGATGTAGCTGCTCTGTGACAGTGTGGGGGAGGGTTTAGAATGGGGACAATGCCACAGCTTGGCCTCTGAAATTTTGACTGGGAGGACGCTGTCATCCTGATGCCAGATACTTCAGTTTCTCCCATATGTCATTAGTGGCCTTCTGGCTGCTACCCTGGTGCTAGAGCCCAGAGGGAGTGAGTCTGCATAAATCCTAAGTCTGTTGCAGGCCCTTTAAGAGGACACTCATGAGAATCCCACAGTTTCTTCCACCCACCCAACCCCCAGTGGTTTTCACCGCCAGAAGTGAAAACCATAGGGACTTATCTTCCTGGCACTGGAACTCTAGGCTGGGTGGTTTGGTGTGGGGCTGGGATCCCTCACTCTCTACGTATCCCTCCCAATTTTTATCCACCACATGTGGGTGTGGAACTTCCTGTTTTACATCTCTGCCTCTCCTACACATCTGGATGGATGTGATTTCTTTAATTCCTTGGTTGTCAGACTTCCATACAGCTCAATTTTCTGATGATTCTGGGTGATAGTTGTTTTATAGTTCAACTGTAATTTTTGCTGAGGTTGTGCAAAGAGGCAAGCCATGTTTACCTATATATCCACCTTCCATAAGTTTTTTTTCTTTTTTGCTTGATCCCTCCACTGGCCAACCATGCCTCAGAGCTGTCATTCAGCTATCTATGAGTCTGTCTCTATTTTGCTCGTTAGTTTAGTTTCTTCATTAGATTCCACATATGAATGAAATCTTATGGTACTTGTTTTTCTCTGACTGGCTTATTTCAATCAGCATAATGTTCTCTAGGCTCATCCATGCTGTCACAAAGGGTAAAATTTTCTTTCTTTCTTTTTATTTTTGTACAGCTGAGTAGTGTTCCATTGTGTAAATGTACCATAGCTATTTTACCCACTCATCTACTGATGGACACTTGGGCTACTTCCAAACTTTGGCTATTGTAAATAATGCTGCAATGAACATAAGGGTGTATATATTTCGCTTTTGGAAATGTATCCCAAGGAGCCCAATACTAATTTGAAAGAATATATGCAACCTAATATGTTTCTAACAGTGATATTTTATTTGTAAATCTGTGTAGGTGTTAAAACATACATAAAACTATTCTTCTGTTCAATTAGTACCAAAAATAGTAGAAACCAAAATGAAAAGAATCCGTGCTGCAGGAATTCAAAATGAAAACTATGAGAAAAAATGTTACCTTATGATTACATATTAAAAAGTCATATAAAAAGATGCTCAACATTGCTAATCATCAAAGAAATGCAAATCAAAACAACAATAAGATATCACCTCATACCTGTCAGAATGGCTACTATCAAAAAGTCAACAAATAACAAGTGTTGGTGAGGATATGGAGAAAAGGGAACCCTTTTACACTATTGGTAGGAAAGGGTTCCCTTAAATTGGTGCAGCCACTGTGGAAAACAGTGTTTCCTCAAAAAATTAAAAAATAGAACTGCCGTATGTCCCAGGAATTAAAAGGCCAGGGAAATGAAAGGACCATTTATATGGATATTGCAGCCAACAAAAAATTTGACAGGAGTGATGATGGAGAGCCTGGCAGTGATCAAAAGAGTGAACAGTCCTCATCTAATTGGATAAGAGGGGATGAGCTGACGTTGGGGGTTACAGATGACTGCACCAAAGACATGAAGTGCAGTCTCAGGTTGGAAAGCAGAGTGCTTTCAGAGAAAAAGACAATGGCTGAAAGTGACAAAGAGGAGCAAGGAGCAGATCTACCTCTTCTCTGGGCCCATTTTAGGAAGAGAGTGTAAAAGAAATTAGCCATTGTTTGAGAAGGCTATATATAAATAAGGAAGTCTTCAGGGAAAAAAACATGTTTTCATGAAAGCATTAAGGTGAAGTGAGAGTTCACAAGAGTTATTGAGGTTATAGAAAATATTGTTAATAACCTACCATGCATTTCAATGGGCATGATGAGGAGAGATGGGAAGAGTGGGATATGGACTCAGAAAAGGCACTAGGCCTTTATACAGTTTATAACCCAGATAATCTAGGGATCTGGGGTTTCTGCAGATGGTTGAAATCAACAGATATAAGAGGATTAATGAGTTTAGTCTTAATATTTCCAAGGCTGTGAGTAGAAGGAATGGATAGGAGGGAGATCTGATGAGTAATATGACCAGTTCTGGGCTCCCACTTTTCCTCTGCCATGGCAGCATGGATTTCTGAAGATTAGAGTCTTACTCCAAGCACAACATATCCCTTCTGACTTGTATGGAAGAAGGCCTCCAGTTTGGCATTGAAGCAGTCCTGCCTTGGGCACAGGGCATCCACCATCCTTTGACCACTGTCAATTGGAAACTACAGAGGAGAGGTCTTCCTTCAAGCACACAGGCTCATTCTTGATTTGTCCTTTGCACATGCCCATGCAAAGAATGCAACCCTCACAGAAGAACCAGGAACTTGTTTGTTTTATGAATTAATAACCTTTCTCTTTTCTCTGTTTCATGCAGTTACTGTTTTCATATGCAAAAGTCTGGAAAGTTGGGCAGCAGCTTTCTTTTGTTCACATTCCTTGGAGATCTTCATTATAGCTATAGGACAGTATACTACAATGAAACTATGATGGAATGAAAATTTGGAGTATCTTATAGAATCTATTACAACAGGATTTTTTACAATGTCAATGAGTTTTGAATGAACCTTTAATAAATATGAATTCAATTTTCACTTTTGAAATTGGTATTAGTACCCATCATATACTAGTCACCGGACCACAAGCTGGGATATACTCAAAGAACTCTCAGTCTAATTAGAGAGATTTTACTTTAAAAGACAATATAATTTCCCCTATGACACAATGGAGAAATGTACAAGAGTCTATGAGGGCAGAGAAATAAGAGAGGTAACTCAGTATGAGATGCTTTAGGTAAATCTATAACAATGGTTATCACACTATTTTCTGCTCCAACTCATTTGAAGGATGCATCATGTTCTCTTCCTATTGCAGTAGCTTTCTATTACAATGGTTCTCAGGAAAATGTGTGTAGAATGGTTGTGTCATCCTATAGGCAATGATTCAGGATATCCAAATGGAGAGGGGCACAGATAGTTAGAAAAGCTTCTATCTCTCAGATGATTAGTCTCTTCTGGAGACAGTTTTGTCTCACCCTGTTAGAATACTTCATTGTAGGATAAGTAGTTTTAGTTAGAATTGGAGAATTGCATTTGGGGGTATGGTCTGGGGAAAAATAGGAAAAGCTGAGGGGGGTACATGGATTAGGGGGGAGCTATGGCAAGAGGTAAAAGGAAAGAAATAGAGGCTAAACATAATGACTTAAATTGTATTAGTAAGAAGGTTTTGATTTGTTTTTCTGAAGGTACAGAAACTATTGATAATTTTAAAGCAATGGCATGATATAGTCAGGTGTAAGTTTTCAAAAGCACATTCTAGTCATAAAAAATGAATTGGAGAATGACTGGTGATTGGAAGGCTAGTTGAAGAAATTGCCAGTTCAAGCAAGCAGTAATGAAGGAGGACTGATCCAAGGCAGTAGTAACAGAGATGAAAAGGAAGGAATGGATTTGAAAGCATATAGGAAGGAGGTTAGGGTCTTGGTGAATTGGATGTGTGGTCAATGAAGAGAGACAGGGCAAATTAGTATGTTTTGAAAGTCTACTGTATATTTCATAGTAGGTACTTTTATATACATTAAGATTTACTTTCACAAATCTGAGAACTTAGTGCTACCCCATTTTGACAGAAGAGAGACTTGGAGGTCAAAAAATACTTTTTTATATGCCTAAAATAACCAATTAAATAGTAGAAGAGCTAGAGTTAATGCTTGGTTGGTTTGGATTCAAAACACATGCTTTTCCCATACCATAATTTCTCCAATATTACAAGAGTAACAGCAGGACTATAAGATTTCTGGTTTGACCAGTGAGATAAATGATAAGACCATTAATTAAAGTATGCAATACTGGGTGGAGGTAAGAGATGATGTATGCAGTTTTGCATACAACAATTTTGAGGTATCTGTGACTTATCTCATTAGATATATACAAAAGGCATTGGTATGTGCCACTCCAAGTATCAAAAGATACATACTCTAGATATAGATCTATAGTAAGAATCATTCATTTTAGGTTTCATTAGGGAGTGAAATGATAAGAGAAAAAGATCTAGACAGAAATTTGGAGAATAACAATTGCTGACAGAGGCAAAATAACCCATAAAGGAGACCAAGACTAATTAAAGAGGCAGAAGGACAAAATAAATGATTTTCACAATTAGTAATAGATCATAGAGTTTCTGGAGGATTTAGTAGTTGACAGGGGAAAAAGGAAGCAGTATGTTCAAAAACTGTTAGAATTGATACACTTTCCTTGGCACTGGAAATTAGGTCATAGAGACCCTGGTAAGAAGCAGCTCATTGGAATGGTGGAGGCAAAAAAGAGTATTGGAATTTAGTAGTACTACTCTTTCAAAAAGAATAAGCACAGCTCAAAGAACAATTGGATGATATATACCACATTTTTGGACCAGAAGACGCACCTGGGTTTCAGAGGAGGAAAATAGGGAAAAAATTTTGAAGCAAAAAATGGTAAAATATTTAATAACATAAACAACACAATATTTCACCAATGTAAATGTGAACAGAACTCAGTGGCAGCATTAACAACCATGATTCCTCCCAAATTTGATATGTGGGAGGAAAGTGTGTCTTATAGTCTGAAAAATACAGTAGGTATGTGGTGTCTTTGTATGTCATAGTGGGACCACACATCAGAGATGACATTTCCATAATATTTAACTAAATATGTTCCAAAAAACAGGAAAAAAAGAGATACCCAACAGAAAAATGGTAAAAGAGCAGGAGACAATTCATAAAAGAAGAAATACAAATTGAAATGTAAGGAAACCATGCTTAATCTTATTAGTAAGAAAAATATTGCAAGTAGTCTGTAAATTTCTCATTGTTGGTGAAAAAAATAACACAACATTGGCATGCAAGTTTGTATAACTTTCCTGAAGGGAAGTTGGGCAATATGTATGGTAACATAAATTTCCAAATGTAAATTTACATTGATCCAGATATTTAATTTTTATGGATTAAAAAATATATAAACACATACACATAATTGTTAACAAATATCTAGCTATGAAATTTTAGCTATTGTATGCTATTTATATTAGCAAAACTATTATAACTAGAATATGACTTTTACATGCTAAGAATGTTATTATTAATGCTGATAAATCAATGCTGATTTTATAGTGCTAATACATTAATGGATCTAGACATTGATCATCGATGGCTGCTAACATCAGAAAAAACAGACAATCCTGATTTTATGTTGTATTACCTGAGGGCAGCACAACCATACCACCTATGAAATATTATTGCCAAAACATGAAACCTGAATCTGAGCAAAATTCTAGCTCCAGAAACCTATTTCTAGGAAATACAGTTGATAGAAGAACATGTTAAATGGCACCCCTGATAATGCAATCAGCAAAATGCAGAGCATGAGAAATTCTAAAGATTCATTGACTTATTTATTCATTTTATTTTTCCTGCAAATAAACTGCAAGGATATAAAAAACAGATGAAGAAGAATCTGTTGATGGAAGACTTTTTGACCATTTGCTGTGTATGGATCTTATATGGATATTAAGTTGAACAATTCGGAGGAAAAGAGAGGGAAAAAGGGAAAGAAAGAGAAAAAGGGAAAGAGAGGGAGAAAATATAAGACTTTTAAGTGCTGATTAGATATTTGACATTTGATGATCAGAAATAATTATTTTAAATTTTTTGAGGTGTGATAATGGTATTGTGGTTATGTTAAAAAGATGCCTATACTTTAAAGGTTGACTGAGGAATGGGTGAGTGTACAGATGAAGTAAGACTGACGATGAGTTGATAATTGTTAAAATTTGAGTCACAGGTGATTCATTATACCAACTTTAACAACAACAACAACCATTAACGTTTAACAATTTGATTAAATAATTTATGGTGCATCCATGAGATGAAACAATATGCAGCCATTAAAGTGTTCTTTATATTATATATTATGTAGAGTGTTCAAAAATATTTAGGCATTCAAATGTTCATAAAATATTAACAAATGTAAAAAGGTTACAAAGCAGCATGTAGAGACTTATCCCATTTAAATGCATAGAAAGAAAATGAAGACTCCCAAATTATCAGTAATTATCTCTGGGGGAAAAAAAGCTTGATTATAAGGGGAAAGTCATATGGAGGTAAATATAGAAACATGGGACATTTCATACATTAATATTTGGATAGGGAACTTAAATATTACTTACAGTTAACTTTTATCAAGGACTTACTACTAATCAGACAATGTGCTAGCACTTTGAACTAGCACACAAACTTATGAAGCATCTAGGAGATGAATATTCTTATTTTTATCTTTTCCTTGACTGGTACATTTATTTAAAATATAGACTAATGGTTCCTGTGCTTAAATGTTGTTGCACTTGTGTGCTGGTTTCCATAAAACATAACTAATCATCATGAGCTCTTCAACGAATACATTCCAGACAGAAGGAAAAAAGGCCAACAGAAATGACTGACAAGACAGGGCTACTGCAGACGTAATTCTCTTATATAATACTTGCTAGAAAATAGAATTTGACATTATTTACAATTACAGCCACATTCATGGAGGCTGAATATCACAAGCATAAGAAATGTTTTTTCATACTTCCCAAATAGTTTTCTATTTTGGCTATGAAGGTCCGTTACCACAACCAAACTTGTTCTTAACAGGCAGAAGTTTTATGTCCATTCAATGAAAGGGTTTCTTACATCTTTCTGGGCCTATTCATTTGCAGATTCTTTTGCAGAGTAGAAACTGTAACCAGGTTGTTCGTGTCATGCATTCACATGTGATGTCCAATCTTTATATGCTGTCCAATTTCTTTAAGATAAAAGGAGTGACTCACAGCAGGGCCACATAGATGAGGAAGTTCCGTATGGAGGAAATCACATCCTCGCGCATCTTTCCTTTCTCCTCCTCGGGGTCCAGCTTCCGCACGAGGCCCTTCATAGGAAGAAACATCGCAGTGCTGCCTCACCAGCTTCCAGCTGCCGCACTCTTCTTATTTCTAAGAGAAGCTAAGGAAAGTACAGAAAGTTTAAGACACTTGCCTAAATTAACTAGCTAGAAAGCAAGCCAGGATTCAAACCTTCATGCCTACTTAACAACTTCCTCTTGAGAAAAAGTCAGAAAAGTCCTAGAGGGAAGAATAAAAATAGATGGAGCGAAACCTCTCAGTGTGTGGAAAGAGGGTCACTTCTGCAGTTGAGGGAAGGGCCCTCTTTCAGTGGCTGACAGTTGTCAGATTGGGGTTCCTATCTAACTAGAAAAAAAGTTATTTTGCACATAAAAGGGTTTAATGCAAATATACAATTTTTTCAATTTTTTTTCAATTTTAATAATACATCTATTTAATAATACATCTCTTTCCTTTTGTATAAACTCTATTTCTATATACTAAATACTGACAAATCTTACAGAGATTCTGCATTTTCTATTCTGGAAACAGAAATCATTTCATTGATCTATAATGTGTCTTTTCATGTACAATATCACACTCTACTCATTACTGTGGTTTGTTTTATTCTGCGTGCCCATATTTATCTATAAACCAAATATTAAGCATTTACTATGTGCTTGATCTATTGTTTAAATATTCATGGTGGATGAGATGTATAAGCAGAGCATCCCCAGCCCCCGTGAAGCTCATGAAGTAAAGGGATCAGCAAAATTTTTCCATGATAGTTAGACAGTAAATATTTTACAATATGCAAGCCACTCTGTGTCTGTTGCAAGTACTCAACTTTGTTATTGTAGCTGAAATCAGCCAAACAGTATATAAATGAAGAACTTGGCTGTGTTCTGATACAAATTTATTTACAGGATCAGGCAGTGGGCTGGATTTCACCTGATAATTGTAGTTGTTGACTTCAGTTCTAGACTGGCAATGCCATTCCCTGGATGATAAATTGTTAATGAATAGTGAAAAAATATTTTGGAAGTGACAATGGAAATTTAAGAGCTACAATTTGTTCTTATAGAGCTCTAGTCCCATGTTATTTGAGGTCAAAGTAGAGTGGCATACATTCTTTATTGCCTAGACAGTTAAAATTTATGTCCATTATGCTGGTGTAATAAACAAAGCCCCAACCCTCCCCCCTCCACTTTTTTCCCCTTCTTTCTGAAGTGTTCTAGTTAGGACAGTAAACTGTAGAGCTATCCTAAATTTAGTAGCTAAAACAGTGACCTCCCTCAACAGAAAAAAAGAATCGAATCTCAGGGTAATACTATGGCAGAACGATACAAAGAAGTTTCTTTTTTGGAGGAGGTTCTCTGGAGGGCATATTAGGAAGTGTTGGGAAGGAAGAGAAGGGGAATTCTTACTTAAAGATGTCTTAGTCAGTTTGGGCTGCTATAACAAGTACCGCAGAGTAAGTGGCTTATAAACAGCAGAAATTGATTTCTCACAGTTCTAGAGGCTGGAAGTCCAAGATTAGCATGCCAGTATAGTCAGGTTCTGGTGAGAGACCTCTTTTTGGTTGCAAACTGCTGACTTCTCACTGTGACTTCACATGGTGAAAAGTTCCGGAGCTACTTCTGGGGCCTCTTCTTGCAAGGACACTAATTCCATTCCTGAGGGTGCCACTGTTGTGACCTAATTATCTCCCAAGGCCCCACCTCTAAGCACAGTCACGCTGGGGATACAATTTTCACATTTGTATGAATTTTGGGGAGGACACAAGCATCCAGTCCATTAACAAATGGAATATTGAAAAGGAAGGAAATAGATGGAGGATAGGAAGTAAAGTCACAAGAATAGTAAGGCATTGAGTCTGGGTAGGAAGTTAAAGATACACTAATTTCTTTGATCTATATTATAAATGACATTGATAACTTGTATCTTCCTTTAAAAACTCTAGCCTAAATACTTAGGCTCATCCTTACTATAAAAGAAGACAAGTATTCTTCAGGCAAATTTCACAGAGGCAGTAATAATCTAACAAAAGTGTCTATTCTCAGAATATTTACAATCATACTTGCTAAGTGTAGTTTTTTGTGGGGTTTTTTTTTTTTCAGAAAACAGCTAAAGTTGAGATAAACATTCAAATTCAGAATATAGGGTATAGCATAAATAATGCCCCTTTTTACTACAAAATCTTTTATTACAAAATCATGAGCATGTAATTCTGTAACATAACAATATCACACTGAATCACACCATATGACATTTTAGGTGAAATGTTCAAATTAAAAACTCTAAATATTACACCCATATTATTACTCTACAAACCACATTCAAGCAGCTGTTACTTCTCCTGGACTCTGTATTTAAAGCTATTAAATCTACTCATTATAAGTGTTTCTTGTTGCTTTTTAGGACCAATGTTTTCTCTCTACCTGCTGCCTCTTTTTTTGCCTGCAAGATCAAATATCTCCTTGGTAAAGTTTTTCTCTTGTTCCTTCAGGCAGGATGAATCACTCTACCTTCTGTGCTCCCTTATGACACTACATTTGTACGTATACTTAACAAACAGATTGACACATGCCTGGGTTGTGGGCCAGGTCCCCAGTAGGGGGTACGTGAGAGGCAACCATACATTGATGTTTCTTTCTCCCTCTCTTCCCCTCTCTCTAAAAATAAATAAATAAAATTGCTAAAAAAAAAACCCAACCTTTAAAAAAAAGAGAGAGAAAAAAAGATTGACTGTGAAGAGTATGATGCTCAAGTCTCAAGATGAGCCCTTTCCAAGCCATAGGGAGGACCCTCTCATACATTCATGTGCTTATATATTTTTCTGATATTGGCAAATATAAGATTTTTGGAAAACTGCAACTGGATAAATCACAACTCTTTTCACTCAATTTCTGGGATCTGGCTAAGGAGATATGTTAAGTCTGGAATTAGTAAACTATATTTATGTGCTTCACAGTCCTTTCCAAATAGTTCCGTGTAGAACGAGCTTCCAGCTCCTTCTGTGTAGGCTCACCCCACCATGTGAAATACCCTGGAAGTGCAGGTCAGAAGATACACATGGTTATGCCAGTGCCTTTTGGCCAAGTCTTTGTGTGTGGAAGAGGAAGAAGGATCCATGCAGGGTCTGCCCCAGTGGCAGAGAGCCCCTCACCGGACACCTTCCTCAGTATAGCCTGCATCCAGTGATTGGGGCAGGTGGAGGTCAGTGGCCAGTGCAGGATTCTTTAAAGGGTTAAACAACACGTTGACAGAAGCAAAATGGTAAAATCATGACTGATAGATATGAAAGTGAACATATGTTAAAGAACGTATTTTAGTCATGGTGAGGCAGGGGCTACAATGGATTCAAAGTAAAAGTCAAAACAGCACAAATTAATATGGAATAAAGACTTGTCAATATGACCTGCAAATGGAGACAAAACTAGCTTTTCCACAGGGTGGAGGAAATCAATTAAATCACCTCTGAAGGGGACAGAATGTACAATTTACAAAAATTGCAACACAGCTCGAAGGCAGTGAACAGGATTGGAGTCTGAGAACCTGGAAGAGTATGTACCACAGGTTTTGCACAGCTTTCCCTCTGAACAGACACTCTTTTTGGACATCTCTTATTTGTAAAAGTCAGTTCCATCCTACCTCCTTTATACTTTCCAAAGAATAACAAGTGAAGTTCAGTCAGTGAATTCTATTGGGCTTTCAGCACACACATAGATAGATAAAAATGCTTTTTTAAAATAAACTTTTGAACAGTTACAAATAAAATAATAAGAAAAATTCAACAACCTTGAATAGTTATAAATGACTCCCTATGATTAAAAATCAAACACAATCATTATTCAGTCTAGTATTTGCTGTATAATTCAAACATAAGCTTTCTACTAACACAAATAAAACCTAGGAAGGCTCATTGAACAGTTAAATAGAAAAAAATATTGTGCTCTTATTTGGTGTCTTATAAATATAAATACTGTATTACATATTGACAGAAACAGAAGATATGGAATATAAATATATAATGTATAATAATCTCATCAATATGTTGTTGACCTAGGAAGGAAGATTAGAAATGTATAAAATTATGTCTGACTAAACATCTCTTTAAGGCTCAATTCGTTTGTTTCTTGGAAGAGCATTACAAGTTAACAAATGAGATCAGGTTCTGTTGAATCTTCCATTTCCAAGTTTAATTTTAAAAGAATAAATTTGCCCATAATGAAAGCTTTTAGAAAAATGTAAAGTTTTCTGGAAATATGTGGACTTCAAAATTAAATTTTATAAGGTGGGAAGTTATTTATACTGGATATTTTATTAATATTTTATAATGTTAATGCTTAAATTTTTCAATTCAAATTTTTGAAGGGTGACAATAGATTTTAAATGATTGATGTAATTTTAAAAGATGTGTTTGATATTTTATGGGTGCTATTTACTCTTCACAATCTAGTGGTGTGGTTATTTGTACCATTCTTTCACATTGAATGGAAAAATAGAGTTCTTTGTGTTCAAGCAGATATTTGCAAGTCTCTTCTGAAGGTACAAAATTGCTTTTGGAAAACACTGAGAGAAGACAGGCTGTATTGTTCTTTCTCAGAGGACAAAAGGTAACCAAACAAGTGAACTAGAATATGGTAATTATTGAGAATGTCAATGGTACACTTAAGAAAATTAAGCCACAGAAAAGAAATGCTTTTCTGGGGATGAATTTTCCGGAAAGAAAAATCTATTGAGGGTGGGGCAGCAAATGTTTACTTCTATCTCTTATAAAACAATGCATTAATATAATCTACCAAAGTCTATTTCTTGATTCAGCTTATACAGCATGGACAGCTTTATCAATTACTGGGGAGGTAACGAATAGACACAAAGAAAAGAAACAAAATAAAAGACAGGTAAAATGAAGATAATAAAGGTGTTATTTCCAGAAAAGCTCCACATGCCAGAATTTGATGAAGCAGGAACCTATGCATTTTGTTTAGTTTACAAGGCAGCCTCCAGCGATGAAAAGGAATTAGACTCAGGAAACAAATGTCTTTGGTATTAATTCGTTTATAGTTATCTTTCCCTCAGAAATTCCTTGGAGATAGGATGGATAAGACCTAATCTTTATATTCATGTTTTTATAACTCTAAAATGAGTTTCTCTGCTGCTTTTTGTACACTGACAACTAAAGCCGTAATGATAATACTCAGAATAGTAGATTCTGAAAGAAATACAGTAACAAAGCAAAAACCTTCACCTTAGATTAATATATATATTTTAGTCAGTAATTCTAATGGCTAAGCAATCACATTAGAATTTATAATTGTAGTTTTAGAGTCCGGAACAACTTGCTGGCATATGAAGTACCCTTGCATTTGGCCTCAAATGATACGTTTTTCTTAACGAAGTCTGGCTCCTCACTGGGTTGTAAATATTGTGACGATTTTAAATTGCCCTGATTCATTTTACTTTTCCAATCCTCTTCCTTTTTTCTTTTCTTTTTTTTTTTTTTGGACAACACCAAGTGCTATGTAGGGGCATAGGTTGGCACCCCTAACCTGAGTTGTTCAATAATTAGCTGTATTCTCTTAAGTCACCTAGTTCATGCTATTAATTGTAATTATTAACATGACCCATGATTTAAAAATAAGTATAAAATATGAGGACTAAAATGTATTTTTAGCCTCGAATATGTGTGTATTTAACACAAACACAGTGAATTATCCCTATTCCCTTCAATGTAATCACAAAGCAACTTTGTTATTTGGACTCTCACCACCCCTTTAAATTTATCCAGTAGCACCATGTCCCCCCTTGCACACAGATGGAAAGTTGTGTGGAACTATGATGTGACTTGTGTTTGTTTTTGTAATTAAAATTCCTGTTGTCAGTTTCTCATTTTAATTCCAAAATTAAGCAAACTTGATTTTAAGTAGAAATTTCTTTTTCTCTAGCTGATTTTCTGTCATCCTCCTGTAGACTCTTCTGTACATAACACTGCTTCACTCACTCAAGGAATTGTGGGGGGCATCTCCCTGTGCTGATAACTATGCTAGGCAAAACAGACTCAAATGATCCCTCCTTTCAAGGAGCTTACAGTCTTATAGTCTGGTCAGGAGAAGGAGACAATAAAGAATTAAACACACAAATATAAAGTAATAAATAATTGTCATTAAATACACAAATGAAAGAAACATGAAAAATACACTAATTGATATCTCTGTAGGGACAGCTAAAATTTGATGGAGATCTCTGCAGGTATTCCTGAAGTGGTGATGCTGCTTATTCACCATAGTACAACTTAAACTGGACTCTGAAATGTCACTTTTTTACAGTAGGCTTAGGAATAGCCTGAGTACATCATCTGGAATGAACAGCCTGCTGCAGTAAGTGGTGTTTCTTAGAATCCATGGGACAAAAGCTATGCAGAGTCCTTACCTGCAAAGTGAGGGTCAGTGTCTACCAGTGTGAAGCAGAGACAGTCCACGCTTTACAGCCTGGTCCCAATTGCCCTGTCTGAGGTGACAAACAGTAGGTCTATCCTCTTCCTTCTGGATAATGTATTCTCACCATTGTGAATTGACCAAGACACACACAATGACTGAACTATTGTTAGGACAAAACCCCCTCACTCCAGCTAGCTCTTCTCTAAATCTGGTCCAATTCCTTGTTGCAATATTTACTCTGTTATTAAATAGAAAAGATCTCTCCTGTGCATCTATCCTGTTATAGTTTTAGACCAGTCTATCCTTCCTTGTCTAAAGACAGCATCAAATGTCATTTTAAAGAAACTACTAAGGAATTTTCCTAAAGATATTTCAATATCTATTGTAAAGGGCAAAAACTGCTTATAATTCTACAAATCACAATTTTCCAGCCCAGATCTATTAAATAACTGATTAATCATGTTTGACTCTACACAAAAGTGAGCCATGTAAAGTCTGAATTTTTATATTATTATATTTATGTTCTAGCATCTAGTCAGTACCAAGCTAAAATATTTTATGAAAGCCTGAGCAAAGAAATGAATGAGTTATTCATTAGTTGAAATCCAACCACTTAATAGCTTCATGACAAGGGCTAGTTATTTAACTAGGCAAAGACTTATTTTTGTTATCTATACATTTTCAATACAATACCACCTGCTTGATAAGTTATTATATGAGACATTGTTATTACTCTCATTGTTTTAAGTAAATGTTATGAATCTGATTAGAGGTATATTTGTAAGTAGTGGGTTCTAGTCAGGCAACAAATAATCAGGCTGGGAAAAGCATCAAGGAAATCTACAAAACGATTTACTCACATTGAAGAAATATAGGCAGGATACCCTACAGACATAACAGCAGGTTCTCAATGGGACTCCACTGAAGTTCGTTGGAAACATCATTGTGCCCAATAATATTTAAATACTTGCTCTTTGTTATGTAGTTTTAGCTATTTTTTATTATTTTATAACAACAGGTTCACCTTTGTATATTAGTAGACAAAAACATGTTGGGGAATCTTTTAAAAGTGAACTTATAGAAAAAATTTTACTTGCAAATAAGCCTCCAATCCCAGGTTGTCATAATTTTTCAGCTTCTAGACTAATTTTTTTCTGGCCAATTTTAGTGGACATATGGAATTTCATTGATGGTAATATATTTGTGATAGATGCTTTTAAAAACACATGTTGACAAGGAGATTTCCTTATGTCAAGTATAACTTCCTTTTTCTACCTCATTCCAGTTTCCTCCTAGAAATGTACCATCAACATTGTCGATGTAAGATATATTCAAACCTGTAGAGAATTTTTATGAGTTTATTTGAGCCAAACTGACAACAGTTGCCAGGAAGCAAAATTTCAACTGAGAAAATGCTCCAGAAAATAGCACTTTTACCACTTATTTTATACATCAGAATTAAATGGGAAGACATAAGGGGGTTACATAAAATCCACTGGTGATAGGTTAGGGAGGCAGGACAAAGCAAAGTGGGATTAGATAAAAAGTAAAATGGAATAGACACATACTTTTTTCACATTGGTGGTTACAGGCTAGTTAACAATTAACATTTATAGCGCATGGAGATGGTATGTGGGAGAACAAGATAACAATGAGGGTTTTGTGGTCTCGTGCTCTAGTGGGAGATTGTGCCCTGAAGGGTATGGCAAAAGGGGGTTACTATGACATTCTGAACATATATTATTGTAAAACAAAAAGAACAAGCTCAGTTAAAGATTGGCCTTTGGCAAGGAAGATATGGGCCTAGGACATGACTACCTGTTGTGACTTACTTTTTGTTAGGAAGTTTTAATTTCAGACCATCCTGTGGGGTTACTTTGGTGTCTGAGTTTCAAAGCCACTATGCAGGCCTTCCCTGAACTTGTGAGGAGTACATGTGGTCCTTCTTTCGCCTGCAACATCCAGGATAAAATGGATGGCTGGGTGGTGGTTGCAGACTGTTACTGAGTTTAATGCTACTGAATTGTATTCTCAAAAAAGGTTGGGTTGGAAAGTTTTATTTTATGCATATTACCATAGCTTAAAAAATGGATTACTAGGTGTAGAAGTAATAGATTCTTATATAAATATGATTGTGCTAAATAATGGAGCCTATATGTATTTTAAATACCGGATTGGTTCACAGGGAGTAGAGAAATGAGAGAAAACATGAACGTCTTTCTTCTCTCATTTTCTCTTGACCAGCTCTAATCAACTACCCTTGCTTTCTCCTCTGAGTCCAGCCTCACTAGATTATGTATTTGGGCTTTATTATGATTTTTTTAAGACTTAATCTGGGTCCTTCAATTGCTGCTTGCCTCCAGCCAAGATGCAGGGGTAAGACCTTGGATGAGGGGTTCCCTTGTAGTGCTATGAGATTTTTGGTTGGAATGTGCTAATATAACCCAAGCACATTTAAATGCCAATATTGGTGTTCATCATGAGCTGTAGGAACCAGGCTAAATTTACATTTTTCTATGTAAATAAAAATGTATGTTTTAGTGGAAAACTTGATGTGCTGCAAGAATTTTTAAAACATGCAATACTTGACTATTTAGTCAGAGGCAACTGACCTCTTTTCCCTTAGATTGTCAAATTAAAAAAACAATGACAACAGTCAACACAGTGATAACCATCCAATGTGAATAAATTAAAATTGTATCTATTTTTTGTTATATCAGCAAAAATATAATATGTTTGTTGGTGTGCCACAGCTTTTAGTAATTAGTTTGTATGTACCATGAAATGAAAAAGGTTGAAAATAGCTGGTCTAGATCCTAGAAAATACCTCTTTGGTTTATTTCATTCTGATTCCATAGAAGCTATTTTGCAACTGTGTAAATTATACAGAACTGATAACAATGCAAAATAATTCTTTCAGTCCGCAGGCTGGTGCTCAATCCACTGAGCCACACCAGTCAGGGCTTGCAAAATAATTGTTGTCTGTAGACATACACATTTTTTCTGTCTGGGTAGAAGTTCAATTGACTGCACTCTCTTTTCCTCTCCTTGTTGAAAACCAGTTTTGCATCCACCTGCATATCTATTTCAATATTTCTGATCTATAAATGTGTCTAAGCTTTGAATTCTCATTTGAATGAGTTATAACATCTGCTTGGTTCTTTCACTGATTACAAGTTAAATAATATCCTTAACATCTGTTCATTTTTATATCTGTATGAGTCATGATTTTATCTTTTTTGAAAATTATCTATTAATAAGGACAAGTGAATAAATATGTTTCCCTTTAGACATAAGAGAGAGAAAAAAGAGTTAGATTTTAACTGTTATTTATAGAGAACCCTGTTTACTAGTTAGGGTAAAGATTATTCTGTACTAAGGATTATGTTGTTGACTGAAGCTTATATATAAAATGACTAGTTTTCTCAAATTTATGTTGCTTCTGAAATCCTTCTTTAGTAAAAATTTTACACTGTGGCTCATATGTTACTAGAATTCTAAAGACTGTGCAAATGAACCATGGGTAACATCCCATTTTTTTTTCTACAGAAAAAAATTTCCACAGTAAATAGGCTGCTTGAAAAGAAATGTGAGGTGCATATTTTGACAGTAGTTGGTTGATTAAAATTCAAACTATTTTCCATAAAATATAATTAATACATTTTAGTTCTAAATAAAATGTGATACTCTTTTTTTCACATAAAAATTTATGGATGGCACCAGTGTTTATGTGCCATGCATGCAGAGAATAAGACACATGAAGAGACATTTCTTAAACAACTAAATTTCAAAAAGCTTGCATTAACTTCTACCATGTCTTTAATAAATATTTTCAGGATGGATTGATCTTTTTCTTATCAATGTTAAAAAATCAAGTTACTACTGAATATGTCAAGGAGAAATAAACTGCAATATATACAGGGTCCAGCAGAAGTAACTAGTGCAGGGTAATAATATGGGTATAATAATTTATAGTTTTAATTTGAACATTTCACCTAAAATGTCATATGGTGAGCTTGAGTATGATATTGCTATATTACAGAATTACATGCTTATGATTTTATAATATAGATTTTGTAATAAAAAGGAACATTATTTGTGCCAGACCCTGTGCTTCTGCAGAAACAACTCAAAAATGTGTTTACCTGACTATCTTAGAACAAAGCCTGGCTAAGGCTTCTAAATATTTCTGGTAATTGTGTGCCTATATCATGCTATATCAATCAAGACAGGTGAAGACATTGATTGAGATACTAAATATTGAAGATAATCTACAGTGAGTTCCATCATTAGCTGCTCTAAAGAGAGGACCCTTACCAGGGTGTTTCATTCTCCTGATTTCTCCAAGATAGATGCATCAGTCAGGCTTCTCCAGAGAAACAGAACAAATAGAGATATACATATAATATACATATAATGTTAGCTCAGTTTCTATCAATCTATTTATTTATCTATGTATGTATCTATTATTGATCTATCAATCTATCTAGAAATTTATTCTAAAGAATTGGCTTATGCCATAATAGAGGCTGATAAGTCACAAGATTTTCAGTTGGCAGGCTGGATATCCAAGGAGAGAAGGTATTTCAGTTTGAGACTGAAGGCAAGAAAGAACTGATACTCCAGTGTAAGGCAATCAGGCAAGAGAAGTTCCCTCTAACTCAAGGTAAGGTTAGGTTTTTGTTCTGACTAGGGGAGGCCCACCCACAGTAAGGAGGGAAATCTCCTTTACTCAGTTTACCAATTCAAATGTTGATGTCACCCACCCAGAGGCACTCAAGATAAAGTCCAATCAATTTTCTGGACAACCGGTGACCCATGAAATCAACCAGATAGGAGCCAGAGAGACTTTGTGTTAACACGTCCTTTACAACAACATGCTTGCAAAATCTGCCTCTCCAGATACAAAGGAAAAAAAAAAGGCTTAGAACCTTTACTTGCACACAGAGTTTTCCCAGCCAAAGTTAACTTCTGGATATTCTCACATGTACTAATAATCTGGGCTTGAAAGGCAGGTAGGATCACTTGGTTGTATATTTATTTACACTTGATTTTGAATGTAGAAGGTAATGTTTGCTGTCCCATTATACCAGTCTCTGGAATTTGCTACTTCACAAATTCCAAAAGATGTTGCTAGAAAAAATGGTACTTCAGCTAGAAAATAATATGAAGAAAATAAGAAATAAACATTTGTTGACATAAATGGAGACTTGAGACAAAGGACAAATATGAATATAAAACAAGAGCATAAGGATAAGAATATTTATATTACATCTCATATAATATTATAGAAAGCATTAGAGGAACTTTATATAAATTGCCTCATTTAATTCTCATAATAACTCTATTTGGTAGGCTTTGCTATTCCTTGCTCATAGATAAAGAAGCTAGTAAGAAGAGAGGAGGAATTTGTATCCTGGTCTGTTTTTATTTCAAAGTGCTATGGTTTTTCCTTCTCCTCATGCAGCCTCACTGAATCTATAGATTCTGTTTTCTCTCTCACTTCTTATCCTTTGTCAAAACATCAAATATTAACATAATATAAAAGCTGGATATTATTAATAAAAATATATTGATATTTTTCTGTTTCATAATTATGCAAACTATTCTTTACTTGAAATATTTAACACATAAACACGTATCATCTTTAGAGTATGTATGTGTATTTATATGTATCTTTTTGGTAAACTGGTTGCTGTGAATAGAACTTGGCTACCACTAGATTAACTGGTGAAATTAAGATTCTTGACTTGAAAATTGAGGAACAGAACTTGTATCCATGGTGACTCCATGAATGTGCCAACACCTGGCAAAGCTCACGAAGAAACATCTTGTCTGCCTCTTTCAGAAATGCACATATAAAGAGAAACAGGATAATGAGAAATTGATTGAAAAGCAACTCATGAGTAATAGAAAATTAAGTAAATATAACTGAACACATATTTGTTTCCCATGTGCTAGTCTTTGTGACAACAAAGATGAACAAAATACAATCCTCACCCTCAGAGAGCTAGTACTTTTATAGGGAGAGAAGTATAAAAATCACATTATTCATTAAAAGTATTAGGTGATATAAATAAAAACACAAAAATGCAAAGGTTTATTATTGAGGGGAAGAATTAGGACTAGGGCTTGAATGAGGGGAAATTGACAGGGGAAGGCAATGAGAAACAATGTGATTAAGTGCGCCGAGGTGGGAATGAGTCAGGAATATCACATAACAGGGTTGCATCAGGGCCACCACCACACCAATCTACTGGCTTTAAAACTTTGAAGTTATTTATTCTATAGGCATCAATGACCTTTTTAAGGTTAATTCTGATAAGTGTAGGTCAGTTATTTTGTCTGATGTGTCAGCAGAAATCGGAGCTATTAATCACTTCCTGCATCTACATCTTTCTTCCTTTAGCTTCTTTGACTCCTTAGTGTCTGAAAATTCTTATCTCTATAGCTGCCATCACGAGTCTCCTCTGAACTCCAAATATCACCAATAAGGGATTCTACAGGCAAATAAAAACCATTATACCTGAAATTAAAATACAGTTATGTTTCTTTCCCCTCTTCCCCTATTTTGAGGCTGGGATCACTCTGATGTTCTTTTTCAAAGCAAATAGCATGCTCGGCTAACTAGTTGCTAAAATCAGAAATTCAAGTGTCATCCTTGATATCTCTTCCCCCAAAGAGGTAGTGCATCCAAACTGTTGTCGATATGCCCTCCAAATATCTCTCAGATCCACACCTTCTCTCCCTCTCCTTCACTATTCTTTAGCCATGCTGGCTTGTATTGGTGTCCACAACGAAACTGCTTCTTCCTGCTGTGTGGATTTTGTACATGGTCTGTGTAGTATTTGTCATTTTCTACCCCACCCATCTCACAATTAAAAACCACTCTTGTTTTCTGGACTTCTGGCCAAGATGGAGACATAGGTGGACGTACCATACCTCCACGCACAACCAAGATTAGAACAACAACAATTTAGAGGCAGAATAACACCCAGGACTGACAAAGAATTTATCTGAATGGAAGTTGGACAGCCAAGAAATTGAAGTAGACCCGTTCATCCAGACTGGTAGGAGGGGTGGAGATGAGCAGCTGGGCACGGGTCCAGGTGTGCAGAGAACAGGGAGAACTGGGCACATAAGGCAACCAGGAGCACGTAAGGCCTCTGGGGTGTGCAAGATCGCAGCAGGTAGACCCTGAGTATGCAAGCGGCAGCTGGCAGACCCAGTGAGACGGCGACTGTGGACCAGGGCAGAGCGTGCAACCCAGGATCCCAGAGAAGGGGCTGTGGTCCCAGGAGAATGGAGCTACTGCCATTGTTCCCTCCACCCTTGCCCCCACCTCCACCCCTACCCACACCTACGACATCACAATCTAGAGACTGGGGTGCCCAGCCCTGGTGAACACCTAAGCCTCCACCCCTCACCATAACAGGAGAGACCAGACCAAAAAAAAAAAAAAAGAGAGAGAGAGAGAGAGAGAGAGAGAGAGAGAGAGAGGCTTGTCTCAAACAGAAGAACAGATCAATGCCCCAGGACTCATCATTTTAAGCAACCGAGAGATAGCCAATCTATCAGATGCACAGTTCAAAACATTGGTGATCAGGATGCTCACAGAATTGGTTGATTTTTGGCGCAAATTAGATGAAAAAATGCAGGTTACCATAAAAGAGATGAAGGAAAATGCATGGAGAACCAATAGTGATGGGAAGGAAACTAGGACTCAAAACAATAGAGTGGACCAGAAGGAAGAATAAAACAACCAAACAGGAAAGAATGGAGAAATAAGAATTCAAAAAAATGAGGAGAAGCTTAGGAACCTCCAGGACATCTTTAAACATTCCAACATCTGAATTATAGGGGTACCAGAAGGGGAAGAGGAAAAGCAACAGATTGAACAAGTATTTGAACAAATAATAAAGGAGAGCTTCCCCATTCTGGCAAAGGAAATAGACTTCCAGGAAGTCCAGGAAGCTCAGAGAGTCCCAAAGAAGTTGGACCCAAGAAGGAACACACCAAGGCACATCATAATTACATTAGCCAAGGTAAAAATGAAGGAGAGAATCCTAGAAGCAGCAAGAGATAAGGGGATAGTAACCTACAAAGGAGTTCCCATCAGACTGTTAGCTGATTTCTCAAAAGAGACCTTACAGGCAAGAAGGGGCTGGAAAGAAGTATTCCAAGTCATGAAAGGCAAGGACCTACACCCAAGATTGCTCTATCCAGCAAAGCTTTCATTTAGACTGGATGAGCAGATAACGTGCTTCTCAGATAAGGTCAAGTTAAAGGAGTTCATCATCACCAAGCCCTTATTTTATGAAATGCTAAAGGGACTTATCTAAGAAAAGAAGAAAAAAAAACATGTATAGTAAAAGGACAGCAAACTCACAATTATTAACAACCACACCTAAAACAAAAACAGTAAGAAACTTAGCACACAACTAGAACAGGAACAGAACCACAGAAATGGAGATCACATGGAGGGTTAGCAACAGGGGAGTGGGGGGAGGAGAGAGAGGGCAAAGGTATGGAGAATAAGTAGCATAGATGGTAGGTAGAAAATAGACAGGGGGAGGGTAAGAATAGTATGGGAAATGTAGAAGCTAAAGAACTTATAAGTACGACACATGAACATGACTAAAGGGGGGGATGTGGGTGGGAGAGGGTGTACAGGGTGGAGGGGAGTGAAGGGGGAATGGGTCAACTGTAATAGCATAATCAATAATATATATTTTTAAAAAAAGAAAAAAACACTCTTGTTTTCTGATCACAGTTCAAATATAACTTTCTTCGTGATGACATTTATGATTCTCCAGATTAGATCACTTTTCTTTGTATACCTTGTCATAACTCCTATCATTTTCCTTTGTATCAATTATTACATATTACCATAAAGGTCAATTTGTAACTATTTATTAAGTTAGTTCATTAATTACCATTAGAATTCAATTTACATGAGAGCAGGGGCTGTTTGGTGCTGATGCATAGAAGCTAAATATGTATTTGATGAGAATGCCAGAATAAGTTAATGAATAACATAGAGGAGGCAAGGAGGCTGGAAGGAGAGAGTAATCTAGGCTGGTAGTAACACAGAAACAGTTGGCCTGAAATAGATAGAGTTTTGAGAAATGGTAAGGAAATAAGTTAATAAACTTGATGAATTTTTTTATGTATGAGTTTAGGGAAAGGGAGTATCAAGGAGGTCTCTTAAGTTTCCAGGTTGGATGAGTGTGTTGTCTATTTAGTGTAAGAAGTGCTCAGGGCTGAAGGTAGAGACCAGGGAACAGCAACAGAAAGGGGTGGCAGTAGCAGCAGAGGAGAACCAAGAAAGGGAAAAAAAATCTGAGAATAAAAGTTTTATGATAAATAATGCAAATGTCCTGTTTCTTGTCAAAATTTCAATTAACATTATTAATTAATATAGACTCATGGGTTCCTATTTTATTCAAAGGGTTATAATACAATACATTAATATATTTATTTTGAGGTTCAAATTATCTCAGATGTGGCCAGTTCTGTGTCTGTCTAACATGTCTCATATTTATTGTTTGAGCTTTCCTTGCTTTCTGACACAGTGATAGAATCCAGGCTCCCCTTGCACTTTATTTCAGCTTGAAATTAGCCTTTTTTTTAAGAAAAAAAAATGAAGGGTCCTGGTTCCTTTTAATAGAGAATGGATCAAAAATAAAGATCTGGGTGCCACATGTGCACACACACCCCTGTGCACACTGTAAGTATGTATATATGTGTGTGTATATATATATATATATATATACAGTTGTATGTATAGCTGTTCTATCACCTATCAATCATCTAATGTATCCAAAACCATGCATTAACATTGATTATCTAGTTCTTAACACCATAATATTCTTCCCAGTTTTTTCCTTTTCATAGTTATCTCTGTTTTGACAGTGAGAGGCCTCTCATTATTCTTAACATATTTACTAGTTTTATCAATCTCACTGTAGGTATTAATCTCCTGCCACCGTCATCACTGTCTTCTGCACAGAGAGCTGTTTTTGCCTTCTTGGGACATGGCACTCCTCACCAGGCTGATTCCTACATGGAAGCCCTCTGGACCCCTCTTGAACTCTAACACCCTGAGCTGGACCACCTCCTTCTATAAAAGCCCTCCTCACCCTACTCCAGTTCCCACATCCAGTGTTAGGCCACCTTCCAGTACCAATGTTCTCATTTCACAAGGGTCCACAAACTCCACACTAGCCCATTGCCCTCTATACATTCGCTCTTCACATGTCAAAGCCTATGTTGCTCAAACTCCTCTAATACCTTTTTGAGCAGAATTGTAGAGAAAGGCGAAGTACTCTTTGTAAATCTGCTCTTTACAGTATATGATTGACATTTCCTATATTATTAAATATCTCTCCATGACATGACTTTAAGAATATTTCATTTTATTACTGCTTCTATCTTTAATAGTTTTTTTCCCTACACTGTGAATAACAGAAAAGATTTGAGTAGGTCAACTTGATTTTATACAGACCATGTAATTCATAAATACTGCATTAGTTTTTTCATCCTTTACAAAGAGAAATATACTTTGAGTAAAGATATTTTAGTTTGAGTCGCAGATTTCCTGTGTGCTTTTCAATTTCCAGGACCTCGGTTTTCCCTTGGTGTTGAATTCATTTTCACATTAGGGACTTGGTGCTAGTTGTTTCCTTTGTTTGGATCACCCAGCCTTCCAAAGTATAATTCATTATAGCATCTAGGCCACCTCAAAATACTCAACGTATAGGTTTCCGTACAACCCCTTCCCACAGACATTCAAGCCTTAACATCTAAAGTTCTTTCTAAACCTCAAATATGCAGGATTAGTGAAATGCCAAAAGCACAGCTCCACTTCTTACTTTTTCTTATTTGTGTTCTTAATATCTTACTCCTATTTGGGCTTTCTTTTTCCTCATAAACTCTATTCAGCATGATTCTGATAACCCCAAATTTACCTCATGGCATTATTTTGGCTCTAGTTCTCACTAATAGTGACTTAATTTCCCCCTAGGTTTCCAACTTAAATTTCTGTGGAGGATAATATGAGTGCCCCAGTATTTGCTAGAACACAGTCACAGCTATCTGTGCCCTGTGAGAAGTACCACTCGGTTTATTTCACTAGGTATTGCAGGTGGCAGTTTTGTTTTAAAAAGGATAATGGTCAGATTAATTTGTCTAGTATTAGAACAAAAGTAATAACATTAACAACAACACCAAAAACAAAAACAGAATTGCAAGCTAGAAGTACATTTATATCACAGGAGACTGTGTCCTATTACTTTTTCATACATATATATATATGTCAGTAATTGGTATTATGATGAGTTTGGACTTTCATTTATAGAACGTGTAAGACTTATTTTAAGTGTTTCCAAGCATAGAAAGATTCTTGTATTTGTACTGACTTATTAATTTTAAGGACAAGATTATCTGATTTATATTTCTAGATACTTTTTTTACATTCTCATAATAATTCTTGCTATACTTGGTTTATAATAATAATGTTGATCTACTGAATTTTCCCTTAGAAAATATATTTAACCTGTCTGCAATAGTGGTTTATGAGTAAAATTAATAAAATTACCCACCTCACCACATTAAGCATGATAAATTATAAAAGATGATAGACAGAATACTGTCATTTGCTCTTATCCTGTCACAACTATATTGCTCAGATTTTTTCAGGCCAGAGAAAGAGAGAGAAAAAGAGATAGAGATAGAGACAGTGATAGAGATAGAGAGAGAAAGAGAGAGAGAATGGCAGGAATAAAAGGAGAAAGGATAAAGTGATAAACTTCTGAGTTTAAATGAAAACAGCTGTTTTCAACATGCAGTTCAGTAACAAATATTTCTTAAGGTTTTAAAACTTGACTTGAATTTTATTAAACATAATTTAAGGCATATTTCATTAACTTGGTACATATAATTAAAATTTTTAAAGGTAAATCTAGTAAAATCAGATCAAATGACACATGTACATAATGACCATTTGCAATAGTTCCTGTTTCCTAGTTGCATATTTACCATTTTTTCCCTACCGAAATCAATGTCAGCATTCCAGAGTGATCTCTGGATTAGGCCACCAGAAGTGTGGCAGGCAGGTCCTTGACTCTGGAACACAGTACGGTAAGCCCTCACTTAATGTCAATGATAGGTTATTGGGAACTGGGACTTTCAGTGAAATGATGTATAACAAAATGAATTTTACCAATTAACATAGACAAGAGTTAAGTTCCTATCAGATATTTATGGTCAGAAAAACGTCTCCAAATTTTAAATAAAAACCCAAAACACTTCTAATATTAAACATTGAAATAAATGTGAGCTCTACATATATTTGAGCGAATTAATAAAAGCAAGTATGACTATTTTCCAATCAGTTTATAACAGTTGAGGGTCACAGGCAGTCTGAGCTGATCTGGCAGCTCTGGTGCAGGCAGCAAGCAGCCCTGGACAGGACTGCCTTCCACTGCAGGGCTGCTTGTTCCCACAGCCATGCTCAGACTGGGGCAATAGAGACACACCAGTTTGCCTCTCATGCATATCCCTGGATGTGGGAGGAAATGGGAGTCCCAGGGGGAAATTCGCCTGGATAAGGAGAGAATCTGCAAACTCCATAAAGACAATTGCCATGACCAGGAATATATTTTTTTCCTCATCAATATTATAACAAAATGACATTGAAAGATACGGCGGTATTCAAGGACTTGCTGTACCTGATAAGCAACAAAGATGCCTTTCAGGAGACTGCTGAGAAGTCACGTGAAGTGTGTACACATGTCCTGTTTTATGTATGCCCTATTTGAATCCTGGGTCAGATTATAGAGACACCAAGCTGCCAATGTAGAAACTGGCTTTTAACTGGTCTCCCATGTCTCTTTGCCCTTGTTTTGCCCTAGTATTTGCAAATAATCAACCTATGTCCTTATGAAGCAAAATGAAAGGGTTTAACTCTCCCAATATGAAGGAGAATTTATCTTTAATTGCTTTAAATGCTTTTTTAACTGCACTAGGGGCAGCTCAAGTTAAACATTCTTAACATTTGTTCCCTTAAAAACACCTATTTTTAGCAGGGCTTTGCTTATATAGGAAACAAGAAAGGCAAAACTTGTGTTGGTGTAGGTGGCCATGCCAGGTGAAAGTGAGCAGACTGCTACAGTAGCTGTGAGTGAGAACAACTCTACTAGGCAAACACTGAAATTACTTCCCTGACTAAACTTAGGCTTCTTTACTAAACTCACAAAAGAAATGGTGGCAACATTTTTTGCTTCTCATTGTAGCTATGTTTTACTTTAACTAGGATGACAAAGGACCTTTCTCTTTTCCCTTGTGTGGACCTTGGAGGTGCAAATGGAGCTCTGCCCAGTCTTCGATAAGACACAAGTCACGAACATTGGAAAATACATTGCTCATGATAGGAGAATTATACGGGGAATGAGAACAAATATCTGAGTCTGGAAAGAAGTTAGTCCAAGAGAAAACAAAGATATTATTACTAATAGACATTATTACTAATATGCTACAGGATATAAACACCAGAATAGCAAGATTTATTTTTAAAAGTACAATGGAGACAATTGACACCATATTGGATATAAGAGAAAAGTAGAAGGCTTGAGTGAGAAATTTTCAAAGAACTAAAGGAAGAGAATAAAGAGACAAAAATAATAGGAGAAAAGAAATGCTACAGACCCAGAAGATGGGGCATGGGTATAACAGGCCCTGCCGAAGTGAAGGACAGAGTGGAGCTTTCATCTAAGGCACAAAGGAGGTGACTGTTCTGAGTTGGAGAAAAAACTTAAACACTTACATTGAAAGGATTAGGAGGACACAGGCAATGCAATTAATACAAGACCAGGATTTGACATCTTGGTGAAATTTTAGAATTACACATGTTAATGTACAATCCCACAAATCCACACTAGGTAGATACAAATGCTAGTAATTCTCTATAGCAATAAAGACTAAAAAATTGTGAAGCACAATTTTCAGTCTTGAGAGGATATTATTTTGATACAAGAAATGTATACCTAGAAAAGTTTTTCTTCATATACAAGACAATCAAAATTCACTCTTACTCACATAAGGCCCAATAAAGTATATTTATCATTGTGATATAAATGTACATGTAGGTGTATTCTAGGCACTTGAGAAGTGATTCAAAATAAGATATTAAGAATGAGGATGCCCTGATATAAAAAGAACTAGTCATAAGCAACTAAAATAGTAAAATGAACTTTCTTATAAAAATAAATGCATTCAAGCATAACAATTGCTTATGCTTTTGACTTACAAGAATACATTTATATAAATATACATGTTATATCTTGGGGTGACTTTATCCTTTGTAAGCATAACTTCCCTAGTATTAATTAATGTAGTAGACCATTCTGCCTGGTGTGGGCCCAGCTCCTACTTGGAGATGCACAGGACCCACATCCACGGATAGGTTCTCCTGTGGGGAATCAGGCTTGCCATGCACCTAGGCTACTATGAATCTTGCTCTTGCTAAAAAACTCCCTCACCCTGAATTGAGGACATTTACTGCAAAGTAACTTCCTAAAATCCAAGCTAAACCTTCCAAGGATGAGTGTAACCGGTTCAACCACTTTGCCTTTTCATTTGCAAATATCCCTCTTCTGTGATGTGATTTGTGGCATTGGCTCCTTTGTTTTCTGTAAAAGGTAACCACTTTAAGTGAACCTGTGCATAGTAAATGAGGACCATCATGTAATGGGTGGAGAAGCTCAATAAAGGCCTGTCTTGGCAGAGGCCTCAGGCTTTTGCTCCCCTTGAGAGAAAAGCCATGCTGTCTCTTTTCCTATACTGGTAATCCGTGTGAATGTCTCATTTCATCCATAGTGACGTGGACACTGCGGGCCAGTGTCTGCATCAAATTAACTGAAAGATTAATGATATTTGCTTATCATATGCATGTGTGGCAAAACTAATAAATAATGAAGTAATTTCTAAGTTTACTAATAATTTACTATTTTATTTTAAAAATTAAGAAGACTAACACACCACCATTATCTTCTGTGTTAACATTTACTGTATGTTGTTTCTCCCTAAACCTTGTAGTATGCCAAATTATATTAATAGATTTCAAAATATATAGTCATCTGTAAACATTCCTATACTAAAGCCTATTTTATTAATATAGTACTTTTAATATATTACTAGACTATATTTGATAGCACTGGACTTTTAGATATGAATTCTTATATCAGGATAGCCCTGGGTTTTATTATTTTGTCATTTTGATCAGATTATAGTATCAGGATAAGGATAGTTTTGAAAAATGAATTGAGAAACTTTCCTTTAGAAGCATACTTCAGAAGTTGATACAGCATTATATTTTTGTTTATTTGGGGGCACTTGCTAATATTGTCTGTAAAACCATTAAATGAAGGAAAGTACTGAAGTTATTGGGTTGGCCAAAAAGTCAGTTTAGTTTTTTCCTGTAAAATAAAAGACAGCTTTTGTTTTCACCATTAACTTTATTGATTTGGATAGTTTCAGTATGTCAGCTATCTCCTGCATGGTGTAATGTCAATCTCGATTAATGTCTTAATTTGATCGCTATCAACTTCAACTGGTCTACCCAGCCATGGAGCATCATCTAATGAGAAACCTCCAACATGAAACTTTGCAAACCACTCTTGACATGTTTGATCAGTCACAGCAGCTTCACCACACACTGCACAAATGTTTCTTTTGCATTTCAGTTGCATTTTTACCTTTCTTAAAATAATAAAGCATAATGCCAAGAATGTTGCATATTTTCTTCTATCTTCAATATTAAAAGGGCTACACGAAAATTCACCAATTTTGATTTTTTTTAAATGTGTGCTGATATGACAGCTTTCACAATACAATGTAACAAAATCGTTTCAAATGAAGTTAAAGACAACTAAGCACTACTAGAGCCATTGTACAGAAAAACCAAAGGAACTTTTTGGCCAAACCAATATTTACTTAAGTGCTTTCAGTTCTTTACTACCTTCAGATGTTCTACATCTTTTTGAGATAACTTACATAATGTTTGCTATATTCATTATTTCCCTATTCCATACAGATTTTCAAAATATATATCAAATGCTGCCATAATGATAATGCTTTCAAAATTTTCATCCTAGCTATGGTAAAAGCACTTTATAATGTGGACAAAAAAGAAGGGAGCCATGTACTAACCCTGACAAGCTCAGGGGAGGCCTGCAAGGGTGTGCATTACCAACTCAGAGACCTGAAGTAACCATATAGGATGGTCTGCAATGAAAACTTCTATCTAAAAATGAGTCATGGCAAGTAGGAGTAGTCATGTCTTAGGCCAGTATCTTCCTTGATGGAGATCAGTCTTTACCTTAACTGAGCCTGTCTATTATTGTCCTTTTGCAACTACTTACCAGACCTTTGAAATACTAGGGTAATTTCCTTTTTCCAGACCCTTCCTACCAGGGCAGAGACCTTATTGGTTCCTGATTTTATATTCGTTAATTGTTTTTGCTCTATTTCCCACAGTTTTTATTGTTGGTTTACTTCTAATTTTTTAAATTACCCTAAATACCTAGTTTGGTTTTGTTTCTATTTCCCTTTGTGAAGGTTTGGGTACTGATTGATTTAATGCAATTAGCCTACAAGTTCAGTTTTGATTTAAGCTGTATTCAAAAAACCATATAAAAATGCCTACAGTTGTTCGGGTTTTATTTGAAATTTATTTCTTTCCAGTGTATTTGCACTTTGAGTTAAAGAATATGGCCTGTGCAGACTTTGTCAGAATTTAGTGTGTGCATGTGTGAATGCATGTGTGTGTATTTATGGATTATTTTAAGAAAATGCAAAAAAGCTTTTGCTAAATAGGCAATCTTTTGTTTGTTTGCACCATATGTATTTTGATATTTCACTAATTAAATCAACCATATTAATTATATCGTTCTGATCCTCTACACCAGAGGTAAAGAAACCTTTTCTGTAATGAGCTGGATTAAAAACAAACAAACAAACAAACAAACAAGAAAACAAAAAACCCCCCCTGTCTTTGTGAGTCACATGCTCTTTCTTGAAACCCCTCAATGCTATGATTGTGGTGCCAAAGCATAAATGAAAGAGCATGGCTATGCAGGGGTTTGGGGGCCAGTTGTGGATAAGAAGAAAAAAAAAACGGCAGCAGGCCAAATTTTACCAAAGTTGCTGTAGTTTTCTAGAGCTCTCTACCCTTCCTTAATTTTTCCTTCTGACCCATTAACATCTACTATTATGTTTGTTTTATATATTTTCAAGAATTCTTGTTTTGCATACAATGTCTCTATGTGTAAATTCCAGTCATTGTTAGTATAACAAGAATGGTTTGTGTAACATGTATGTAACCTGGCATCCAAGGAGAGTGGACTGGAATGCGTGTATGTGAACAATGATGACTTCACTGTACTGTCAGTGGGAGCAATTAGATGCCTCTTGAGTGACCATGTGTACTGTGTGACCACCACACTGAAAATAACTGAGTATAGCAATGAATCTGCATCAAATTTTGCATTAAGCTTGAACATTCCTCTGCTTAGATTATTCAGGGGATTCAGAAGCCTGCAGCTATGGGAAATTGGTGATTGACAGCTTTATCAGGACAACATGCCTGCTTGTGCATCATGTGTCATATAAAAAATCAAATCACCCAGGTGACTCAGTCCCACTATAGCCCAGATTTGGTGTCCTGTGACTTCTGGCTTTTCCCAAAACTAAAATCATCTTTGAAAGGGAAAATTTTTCAGACCATAAATGAGATTCAGGAAAATATGAGAGGGCAGCCGGTGGCAATTATGAGAGCTGTGTGAAGTCCCAGGGTACCTATTTTGAAGGGGATTGAGGTGTCATTGTCCTATATACAATATTTCCTGTATCTTGTATCTTCTTCAATAAATGTCTCTGTTTTTCATATTACATGGCTGGATACCTTCTGGACAGACGTCGTGTATGTGAGTCCAATACCTAGTACTTCTTTCTTAGAAGATATATTAAGGTATCTTTTCAATAAAAAATGTTTTAAATGTACATCTTGTTGAGTTTGGTGAATGAATATAGTTTTGTAATCACCAGGAAAATCAAGGTATAGAATATCATTACCCAAAATGATTCCTTTTATCTCTTTTGTAGTCAAAACGTCTCCTCATCCTCATTCCCCATCATTCACTGATTTACTTTTTGTAGAACTTCTTTAATGAAAGGAATTACATAGTTTATAATCTTTTGTGTTTGCCTTTTTTTAGTTAATGTGCTATTTTTGAGATTTATCCTTTTCTTATGCATATTAGTACTTTATTCCTTTTTAAATTTTTGAGTAGTGTCCCATTATATAAATATGCCTAATTTGCTTATCTACCCACCAAATGATGTTGTTTCTAGTTGTTGGCTATTATAAATAATGCTGTAACCAATGCTTGACAGTTTTAGGTTTTTTTTTCCTTTGGATTTCCTGTTGGTGTATCTAGGGGTAGTTTTGTGTTTATACTAGTTAGGATTTGTTGAGATAATTGGATCTACAGCTTCCACCAAACATAGGGGATTTTCAGTAATTTTGTCTCTGAAAGTTTATTCTACCCCTTCCTGTTTTTTACTCTCTGGGATTCAAATTTCATGTACATGTTGGACTGCTTTATATTGTCCTATAGATCTTGATTTTTTTTGCTTTTCTTCACTCTTTTTTCTCTTTGATTTTCAAATGGATAATTTCTAATGTTTCCTTCAAGTTTACAGGTTCTTTCTTCTGCTATGTGAAATCTGATGTTGACTCATTTAGATAATTTCTTTACTACAGTAATTGAATATTTACTTTAGCTTATATGTAGCTTTCATTTCTCTGTTAAAATATATCAGCTCAATCATCAAAGTAATATTTTCATTTAATTACTTGAACACATTTATAATAGCTATTGTCTTTGCTATATCCAATGTCTGGAAACCTTCTGAGTTTGCTAATATTTCTTAAGTGTGGGTCACATATTCCTGTGCCTTTGTCTGTCTAATTATTTTTGGTCAAATATAGACTTTTTAGATAACACTTGACAGTGACTATGGAATCTCTTTCTTTTTGAGGAAATTTTTAAATAATAATATGCAGTTATTTTGCTGGAGTTAAACTGCAGAATCTGATTCTCCCACAGTATGCAGTAGCTAATATCTCTGTTCAGTTTTATGAACTTCTACATACTCCCTTTTTTCTTTTTTTAAATCCTGACACCATAGAACTATCAAGGATTTGGGCAGTTTATTCTCAGATTTTGGGGCTCACCTTTTTCAGGTTTTACTTGAATTGCTAGTCATTCTGCTGTTTCCAATGTCTTCTCTTCAACACCTTAAACCTGAAAGGTTTCTGCTTTCTGCTTCCTAAACTGTGTACTGTTCAGGGAACAAATATGGTCAGAGGTACAGTAATCTCACATTTCACTAGTAACAGTTTTGTCTTACAATGGTAGCTCTGCTATAGTTTCTGTTTACTTTTTCACCAGATTCTCTGGAATTTCCCCCCCCACACATAATTTATTGGTCAACTAATTCATTGCATTATTTTCTAAAATAACTTTCCTATCCATCTATTTTGAAACTTTTCTATAATTTTACTTTAAATAAGATAGTAAGCATACATTTTCCAAATGGTATATTATATGCAGTTTTTTCATTTTTATTCATCCTACATTTTTTCTGACAGCTATTTTTGAAAACCTTTATCCATACAGAGTCCATGGATATCTATTTCATAATTCCACTGATAATATTCTTTGGGAATCTAGCTTTTATTTTTGGTTTGTTTTCAGGTGGAAGAGGGGAAACATGTTTACTTATTACAGACATATTTGTATGGGACAACCTGTCATCTTTTAGACAGTTTGCTTTTATCTACCTTGAAAGATCAAGAAGTGCTTTATTTTCTTTAGAATTTCAGGCCATTGGTTATCTTTTCTCTGAAGTTTTGGAGCTCAGAGTTCTACTCCATATAAAGGACAGTTTTCAGCAAAAAGGGAAAAGGAAGCCTGGACATGGACAACAATGTGGCAATTGCACAGGGGAGAGGGTTGGGTTTAAAGGGAATAAATGTTAAAAAACAAAACAAAACAATAAAAAGCCTGTTTAAAAATGGACTGAAGTTTAATATTTTTAAAAAATATTTGAATAGTGTATCAGTGGAGGTTAATTATATTTTTCTGTTATTTATATAAACTTCTTTAATTAAAAATGGAGACAGCATGGTTACATTGCCATGTGAGAATGCGTTTTCTCTAAGTGAAAATGTTTAACAGGAGCTTGAATAAATAATGATCAAAGATATTTTCAATATTTTATTGTTGTTCTATTACAGTTATCCCAATTTTCTCCCTTTCTTCTCCTCTGCCCAGTCCACTCTCTGATCCCTAATCAATCCCCACCCTATTGTCCATGGCCATGGGTCATTAATACATGTTCCTTGACTAGTCCCTTCCCACCCTTATCCCACTTCCCCTTCCCCCTAGTCACTGTCAGTCTGTCTCTTGTTTCCTTGCCTCTGGTTCTATTTTGCTCATTTGTTTGTTTTGTTTATTAGGTTCCTCTTACTGGTGAGATCGTAAGGTATTTGTCTTTCACCAACTGCCTTCATTTAGCATAATGCTCTCCAGTTCCACCCATGCTCTCATGAAGGTTAGGAGCTCCTTCTTTCTTTCTCCTGCATAGTATTTCATTGTGTAAATGTACCATAGTTTATTGATGCACTCATTTACTGACAGGTGCATAGGCTGTTTCCAGCACTTGGCTATTGTAAATTGTGCTGCTATGAACATAGGGGATGCATAGGTTCTTTTGAATTGGTGTTTCATGATTCTTAGGGCATAATCCCAGCAGTGGAATCACTGGGTCAAAAGGCAGTTCAGTTTTCAGTTTTCTGAAGAAATCCTGTAGTGTTTTGCACAGTGGCTGCACCAGTCTGCATTCCCATCAACAGTGTACTGGGGTTCTCTTTTCTCTACAACCTTGCCAGCACTTGTTTGTTGATTTATTAGTGATGGCCATTCTCATTGGTGTGAAGTGGTATCTCATTGTGGTTTTGATTTGCATCTCCCTGATGGCTAGTGATGCTGAGCATCCTTTCATATGTCTCTGGACCCTCTGTAGGTCCTCCTTGGAGAAGTCTTTTCAGGTACTTTGCCCATTTTTTAATTGAATTGTTTGTCTTCCTGGTGTTGAATTGTATGACTTTATATATTCTGGAGATTAAACCCTTATCTGAGTATCATTGGCAAATATGTTTTCCTTTATGGTTAGCTTCCTTTTCATTTTGATGATGTTTTCTTTAGCCATGCTTTTTAATTTTATGTAGTCACATTTGTTTATTTTTTTTTGCCTTTATTTTCCTTCTTGCTCTAGGAGGTATGTTGGGGAAAATATTGTTGTGTGGGATATCTGAAATTTTCTGCCTATGTTTGCCTCTAGGGCTATAATGGTGTCATATTTATGTTTAAGTCTTTTATCCATCTGGAGTTTATTGTGGTGCATGGTGTAAGTTGGTGGTTGGGTTTCATTTTTTTCACATGTACCTGTCCAGATCTCCCAACACCATTTATTGAATATTTTTACTCCATTTTGTGCTCCTGCTCTCTTTGTCAAATATTAATTGACCATAGAGACATGGGTTTATTTCTGGGCTCTCTATTTTGTACCATTGATCTATGTGTCTGTTCTTATGCCAGTAACAGCTTGTCTTGATTACTTGTAGTTAGTTTGACACCTGGTATTCTGATTTCTTGTACTTTGTTCTTCTATCTCAAGATTGCTGAGGCTATTCGGGGTTATTTTTGGTTTCATGTACATTTTTGAAATATTTGTTCTAGATCTTTGAAATATACCATTGGTATTTTAATAGGGATTGCACTGAATCTGTAGATTGCTTTTGGTGGCATGGATCCTTTAATGATGTTAATTTTTCAAATCCATAAACACGATGTATGCTTCATTTGTGTGTGTCTTCCTTAATTTCTTTCTTCAGTGTTCTGTAGTTTTCTGAGTATAGGTCTTTTACATCTTTGGTTAAGTTTATTCCTAGGTACTTTATTTTTCTTGTTGCTATAGTAAATGAGATTTCCCCCCCTAGTTTCTGTTTCTCACATTTCATTGTTGCTGTACAAAAATGCTTTCAATTTCTGAATATTGACTTTGTCACTCTATTTTGAAAATTCACTTATTAGGTTAAGTAGTTTTTTGGTGGAGAGCATAGGGTTTTCTATGTACACTATCATGTCATCTGCAAATAATGAGGGATTTACTTCCTTCTTTCCAATTTGGGTATCTTTTCTTTTTTCCTTTTTCTTCTCTGATCACTGTGGCGAGAACTTCTAGCACTATGTTGAATAAAAGCGATGACAGTTGACACCTTTGTCTTTTTCTTGATCTTAAGGAAAAGGCTTTTATTTTTTGCTCATTGGGTATGATGTTGGCAGTAGGTTTTTCCTATATGGCTTTTACTATGTTGAGGTGTGCTCCCTCTATTCCCACTTCCCTGAGTATGTTTACCATAAATCTGTGCTATACTTTATCAGATGCTTTTTCAGCATCTATTGATATGATCATGTGATTTTGTCATTTATTTTGTTTGTGGTACATTACATTTATTAATTCACAAATATTTTACCAATATTGTATCCCTTGGATGATCCCACTTGATCATGGTGTATGATCTTTTGAATGTTTTGCTGGATCCAGAGCCAATATTTTGTTAAGGATTGTAGAGTCTATGGTCATCAGAGATGTTAGACTATAATTTTCTTTCTTTGTTGTGTGTTTACCTGGTTTGTAATTGGGATACTACTGGCCTCATAAAAAGAGTTTGGGTATCTTCCATCTTCTTGAAATTTTAGCATTGTTGAGAATGATAGGAGTTAGTTTTTCTTTATATGTTTGGTAAAATTTACCTCTGACACTGTCCAGTCCAGAGCTTTTGTGTGCCGGGAGTTATTTGATTATGGTTTCAATTTCACTAGTTGTTATCAGTTTATTCAGGCTTTCTCTTTCTTCTTGATTCAGTTTTGGAAGATCCTATGATTCTAGAAATTTGTCCATTTCATTCAGGTTGTCCAGTTTCTTGGCATATTTTTGTTCATAGTAATTTCTTACAATCCTTTGTATTTTTGTGGTATCAGTTTAATTTCTCCTCTTTCATATCTAATTTTATTTATTTGGGTCTTCTCTTTTTTTTTCTTGATGAGTCTGTTTAGAAGCTTGTCAATTTTGTTTATCTTTCAAGAAAAAATCTCCTGGATTTATTGATCCTTTGAATTATTTTTTAATCTCTATGTCATTTAATTTTGCTCTGATCTTGGTTATTTTCTTTCTTCTACTCACTTTGGGCATTGTTTGTTGTTTTTCTTCTAGTTCCTGTATATGTAGGGTTAGGTTTTTTATTTGAAATTTTTCTATTTTTTTTTCAGTAGGCCTTTATTGTTATGAACTTACCTCTCAGGACTAGCACCGCTGTGTACTATAGGTTTTGGTCTGTTGTGTGTTCATCTTCATTTGTTTTCAGGAGCTTTTTTTTTCTTCCTTGATCTCATCATTAACCCATTAATTATGTAGTAGTATGTTATTCAGTCTCCGTGTATTTGAAATTTCTTATTTAACCCTGGACCATTCAAAGGAGCACTATTTAGTGTTCAGGAAAGATGGTGGGAGTGTTTCCCTGCCCTCTCACCACACATCTTTGTCTGTCCCAGTTCTTTCCAATAATGTATGGTTTCTGGTGAATTAACTGTCCATTTTCTATGAGGGACCAATCTGTGTAAAATGGGCAGCTCTTTCCTGCTTGGTGCCAATGCTGGGAAGGGCCCTGAACACCCCTTGTTGTACTAGTCTCTAATCTCTTTGTTCTTCTGGTTTCAGTGGGTTAGCGCCTGAGGAACAGTGTAGCTGGTAATGTCTGGTAAAGGACCTTCTCAGAGCTTTTCCTTCTTTCCCTTGTGGACATGTGCCCAGCATGGGACTCGCTTATATGCAGAGCCTGTAATCCTACAGGTGGGGGTTGGGCTTACCTGTCTATGAGGGGATCTACCTGGCTGCAGCACATCTCAGGAGTTCAACTCTAGGCCCCAGCCTGCTGCTCTCTTGCAGGGAACTCAGGCCCAAACTCTCCACTCTGTATAGTCCCTTACACAGCTAAATTGGGTCCTACAGTTTCTTCAGTGTGACTCTATCTCTCTGAGTTCTTTGTTGAGAGAGCCCTGTGCATGCACACACATGTTCATGAGGACCCAGTACCAAGTCTCAAGTTTTGCTTCAGCTCCTCTTTTAAAAGAGTTTCTGTGTGGCCCCCATGCTACATCACCAAGCCTGGGGGGGCCTGTTCTCCACATGTTTCTCCTCCTCCAAAATATCAAGGTCTTTTTCAGTCAGAGCTGGCCACAGCTTGTAGGAGCCTCCAACAGTTTCAGGTAAAGTTTCTCTTTGGATTTCTCCCAGTTAGTGCTGGGAAGAGTCCTGCAGCAACACTATAACAAGGGGGCAGTGACAGGGTGCTCTACATGCTCCCTCCATTTATTCTAATCCTCAGGCAGACCTGCTTCTGCTGGGCCATTTCTGCAGCCAGCACCTCCTCATTGTTACTTTCTGTCCCTGGAGCTTGCAGCTCTTGAGCCATCCACAGCAGCCCCAAATATACACAGCCAGCAGTGCTGGTTTGGGCAGTGGCAATGGCGGCTGCCCCACTGGGCGAGCCAGGACTGCCTGCTCCTGAGTGGGCAAGTTCTTGTTCACTCATACACACTCCCCACACTCTCATCTACATATGCACTCACTCATACATGCTCTCACTCACTCTCTGCTAGATTTTCTAGTTCATTGCTCCATGGTTTAGCTGTGAGACCAGTCTGGGTCTGGGAGCAAGTGGACAGAGCCTCCAGCTACTGTGCAGCTATCGTGGATCTCTCTGCTAATCAAAGATATTTTAAAATCAGCTTCAGCATAAAGAAAAAATTTAGTCTAGATGGCATCTAAGGTCCTTTTCAACCTGAGAATTTTATTATATGTAAAAATATCATTCTAAAATCATATAATCATTTATTATATGATTAAACAATGAGTGCATCAAGGATGAGATCAAGGAAGAAATGATTTCAGAATACACAGTTCAAATAAATGTTTTCAACTATATTGCTGATTTTAAAAGATTACTGTGAAGATTGATTTTTCTTGAGAATATGAAACACAGATAGTGTCATTTGAATATGAGTATATTTAGAAAATGTTACAGAATCCAATGAACGTCTTCCTTTCACTTACTGTGACATTGAACAACAGCAATTTCAGGCCTTTCCTGGTATTTGGCTTCACAAATGCTACTTTGCCACCTAGTGGTTCATCCAGAAATTTTCTTTAGAAAAAAATTCTTTAGTCTCTTTTAGTAATATATGAGGTATTTCATGCAAATATAAAGGGAAAAACAGGCAGCAGCACTTGTATCTGACAAAATATACTTTAAAACAAAGTCTACAGTAAGAGACAAAGAAGGACGCTACATAATGATGAAGACAACAATCCAATAGATGATATATTTTAGTAAACATTTACTCACCCAACATAGGAGCACCTAAATATATGAAGCAAATCTTCATGAATATAAAGGGAAAGATTGAAAGAACTATAGTTATAGTCAGGGATTTTAACACTCTATTGAGTTCAATGGATAAATCTTCTAGACAGAGAATCAACCAGGAGATAGTGGCCTTAAGTGACACACTAGATCAAATGAATTTAATTGATACCTTCAGAGCATTTCATCCCGAAGTGGCAAAATATGAGGGTGGTCCAGAAAATATCCATCCATGTACTATGAAAAATAGGCAGTTATTGAAGAAGACACAAGATATAATAATGGTTGTACATAGGAAAATGACATCTCAGTCCCCTTCGAAGTAGGCACCTTGGGACCTTACACAGTTCTTCCAATTGCCATTAGCTGTCCTGTCATATTTTCCTGAATCTCATCAATGGTTTGATATCTCTTTCTTTTCAAAGGTGAGCTTAGTATTGGGAAAAGCCAGAAGTCACAGGGTTTCAAATTTGGACTGTAAGAGGGCTGATTCACTGGGGTGATTTGATGTTTTGCCAAAAACTCTGCATAAGATGTGATGCATGAGTGGGTATGTTGTTGTTTTGAAGATACCAATCACCAGATGCCCATATCTGTAGCCTTCTGAATCATTTGAATAGTCTCCGTGGAGAAATGTTCAAGCTTAACACAAAAGTTGATGCAGAAATGTTGCTATACTCACTCAGTCATTTTGAATGCATTGGCCACAGGGTACACATACTTACTCAACAGCATGTACTTCCCATTTTTACTAGTACAGTGAACTCATAGTTCATTCACACAAATTCTACTCTACTCTCCTTGGCTGCCAGATTACATCGATTGTCACATAAACCATTTTCTGTATATACACAATGGCTTTCCAAGTACAAATGGCCATTTTCTAGGATAAAGCACATGTTAGGACAAAAACAATGCTCAATACATTTAAGAAAATTAAAATTATATAAAGCATTTATTCTGATCTCAAGCTATGAAAAGAGAAATCAATCACAAGAAGAACACAGAAAAACACACAAAGACATGGAAGCTAAGTAACATATGATTAAACAATGAGTACATCAAGGATGAGATCAAGGAAGAAATCAAAAGATACCTTGAAGAAGAACAAAGTAGGAGGAATCATAATACCTGATAACAAACTGTATTACAAGGCCACAGTAATCAAAACAGTCTGGTACTGGCATAATAATAGACACATAGATCAATGGAACAGAATAGAGAGACCAGAAATAAATCCATGTCTCTATGGTAAATTAATATTTGACAAGGAGGGAAGAAGCATAAAATGGAATAAAAATAGCCTCTCAACAAGTGGTATTGGGAGATCTAGACAGCTTCATGCAGAAAGATGAAACTCAACCACTAACTAACACCATATGCAAAAATAAACTCAGGATGCATAAAAGACTCAAATATAAGTTATGACACCATAATAGAGGGGAACATAGGAGGAACATCTCAGATATTCCATGCAGAAATACTTTCATGTCCCTAGAGCAAGGGACATAAAGAATAAACAAATGGAACTTCATCATAATAAAAAGTTTCTGCACAGCTAAAGAAAACAACAGCAAAATGAAAAGGTAACCAACCATATGGGAAAGTATATTTTCAAATGATACCTCGGAAGGGGTTTGATCTCCAAAATATATAAAGAACTGACATGACTCCACTCCAGGAAGACAAGTAACCCAATTAAAAACTGGGCAAAAGACTGAAACAGACACTTCTCCAAGGAGGACATACAGAGGGCCCAGAGACATATGAAAGGATGCTCAGCATCACTAGCCATCAGAGAGATGCAAATTAAAACCACAATGAGATACCACTTCACACCAGTCAGAATGGCCATCATAACCAAATCAACAAACAACAAGTGCTAGCAAAGTTGTGGAGAAAAGGGAACCCTAGTGCACTGTTGGTGGGAATGCAGACTGGTGTAGCTGCTGTGGAAAACAGTATGGAATTTCCTCAGAAGACTAACTACGGAACTGCCTTTTAAGACAGTAATTCCACTGCTGGGATGATAAGAACACTGAAATACCAATCCCCAAAAACCTATGCATCCCAATATTCATAGCAGCACAATTTGCAATAGCAAAGTGCTGGAAGCAACCTAAGTGACAATTAATAGAGTGGATCAAAAAACTATGGTACATTTACACAATGGAATACTATGCAGCAGAAAGAAAGAAGGAGCTCCTATCCTTTGTGATAGCATGGATGGATATGGAGGCCATTATGCTATGTGAAATAAGCCAGGTGGTGACAGACAAATACCATATGATGCCACCTATAAGTGAAACCTAATCAACAATAGAAACAAGCAAGCAAAATATAACCAAAGACATTGAAATTAAGAACAAACTGACAGTAACCACAGGAGAGGGGATAATGGGAGGAAAAAGGGGTGGGTTGTCAGGAACATGTATAAAGGACACAGGGGCAGAGCCAAAGAGGGGTTGAATTTAGGGTGGGAGGTGGGGATGGCTGGGGTGGGGGAAGGTGGTGGGAAATTGTATTTGTATTTCAATTGTATTTGAACAACAATTAAAAAAGAAAAAATGATACCTTGAAACAAATGAAAATGAGGACCTAACAATCCAAAATCTGTAGGGCACAGAAAAGCAATCTTAAGAGGGAAATTCATACTGTTAAAGGTCTATCTAAAAAATAAAAAGAAATAGTTCAAATAATCTAACTTTACACTTAAAGGAACTTGAAAAAATCAACAAAGTACAAAGTGAGTAGAAGGAAGGAAATAACAAAGATCAGAGTAGAAATAAATGAAATAGGGTCTACGAAAATGATACAAAAGATGAATGACTCCATGAGCTGGTTCTTTGAAAAGACAAACAAGATTGACAATCCTAAACCTGACTCATAAAAAATAAAAAACCAGGATCCAAAGAAATAAAATCATAAAGAAAAAAGGAGAAATAAAAACTGACATCAAAGAAATACAAAGGATTGTAAGAAAATATTATGAACAACTATATGCCAAAAATCTGGACAAAATGGATACATTCTGAGAAATATACAATCTTCTAAACATAGATCAGTAAGAATCAGAGAATCTGAATACACAGATTACATCAAGTGAAACTGAAGCAGTAATCAAAACAACTCACAACAAACAAAATCCCTGGGCTAGATGACTTTAGGGGTGAATTTTACCAAACATTTCGAGAAGAACCTATACTCAAATTATTTCATAAAATTCAAGAGGAGGAAAGGTTCCCAAACTCATTTTATAAGTCAGCATTACCCTAATTATAAAACCAGATAAAGACACTACAAAGAAAGAAAATTATAGGTCAATATCCCTGATAAACAAAGATGCTAAAATCTTCAACAAAATATTAGCAAACGAAATACAGCAATGCATCAAAAAGGTCATACACCTTGATCAAGTGGGACTTATTCTGGGAACATAATGTAAGTGCAACACTCACAAATCAATAAATGTGATTCACCACATAAACAAAACAACATAAAAAACCCATAATCATATCAAGAGATGCACAAAAAGCATGTGCTAAAATCCACCACCAGTTGAAGATAAAAACTTTCAGCAAAGTTGGATTAAATATACCTAAATACAATAAAGGCCATATATGACAAACCTACAACCAGCATCATACTCAATAGGCAAATGATAGGGGACTCAAGAGTTGGAAAATTTTAGTTTAAGGTAAAAAATTATAAGCCTAGTAAGTAATATATATGTTAATGCTTTTGTTTCAGAAACTACAGATAAGGACCATCCTGGCTTCTGGGACAAAAGCCACTGCTAAAGATTACCGCCTGGGGACAAGTGGAGGCATCTGGGCCTTTGTGTTCCAGGGAGAGACAGATGACCACTCACCCATGGGAAGCTAACTGCCCAGGACTGGAATGTTGCAGTTTCTTTTACCTAATCCTCCCTGAACTTCAAAACCCCTTACCTCACCACACCTTGTTTATTCCCTGCTATATAAACTTTGGCCTGGAAAGAAAAGACAAGATGGTCTGTTAGGGTATGAACCTGCCGTCTTCTCAGATTGCCGGCCATCTGAAAAAAAGCGCCCATAAAGATTCTATCACTGTCATTGCTTATTGGGTTTGGTAGTAAGAGGCAGCTCCAACACTGGTGTCTTTTCTGGTTTTGCAAAGACTACAAGCATTCCACCCCAAGATTGAGAAAAAGATAGAGAGATCTGCTTTCATCTGTCTTATTCATCATAGTACTGGAAGTCCTAGTCAGAGCAATCAGACAAAAGAAGAAATAAAAGGCATCCAAATTGGAAAGAAAGAGGTAAAACTGTCATTATTTGCAGATGACATGGTATTGTACATAGAGGACCCCAAAGATTCCACTGAGAAACTACTAGAACAGATAAATGAATTCAGCAAAGTAGCAGGATACAAAATTAATATTCAGAAATTAGTTGCATATTTATATTTCAAAAATGCACTAATAGAGAAATTAAGAAAAGAATTCCATTCACAACTGCTTCAAAAAGAATAAAATACCTAGGAATGTTACAGGGTGCAGCCAAGAGGGGGGACCCCAAATGGGCATTTTAAATGGGATCCAGAACTTAAGGTGTCCAGGAGATTTTAAGATGTCTTCACCCCTCCCCCAGGTGTGAGATGGGGGAAGGGACAAGTGGAGCAGGGCCATTGAGAGCTGTTTCACATAGCAACAGCCTTGTAGCTACCCTCTGGTGTGTTCATTTAACATATCTATAGCCTTTGGCTGGTCACTTAGATATGTTAAATAGCTGTGGCCATGCTCTGAGCCAGGGGAATGGAAGTAACTACCCCACCAAGACGTAAATGGGGGGCAGGTCCCCTGAGTTACCGGTGCCTGTATGGGAGCTTGGAGAAGATTGGCTCCAGGACATGGGAAAGTGGGAGGAGTCGGAAATGGGGCTGCAGAGGAAGACTGGTGCGGGGATTTAAACCCAGATGCAGCAGCCATTGAGAGGGAGAACCACACAGCTTTAGCAGAGTGACTCCCGCAGCCCTGCAAGAGAGAATCATCATGCAGTTTTAGCAGAGAACCGCCACTTGGCTTTGGCAGAGTGACGACCCCCACCCCTTGCAGCCATTGTGCAGGGGGAGAAACACGCGGCTTTGGCAGGGTGGGGACTCCCTGGCCCTGAGAGAGAGGACCGTGTGCCTTTGCCAGAGTGGGCACCCCCACAGCTTTAGAAGGGGGAACCACCACCCGGTTTTAGCAGAGATCCTGGAGACTCAGCTGAGGGTGCCCGGAACCCAGGGAGGTCTCCCTGTCGAGATGGAGTACTAACTGGGAATAACCAGAGGACTGCCTGAGCCATGGACTTCTATTTCCTTTCCTGAGATACAGTACTCTGGACTGGGCAAAGGGGGAAGGAAGGAAGGACTGTGTCTGTTTGTGGGTGTTAAGGGACTTTAGGATTTTTTGATGAAGACATCAGGTCACTACTTTAAGTTTGTATAGCATTAAATAAACATTTTCTTTCCTTTTCATGAATCTCTGGCATTGAGAGACGTCTTTCCTGTGGCAGCAGACATAACGGACCTGGGGGCTTCTTTCAGTAATAGTATATTGTCCCAGGCCCCCCCTTGTTGTTCTGTAACAGGAATAAACCTAACCAAGGATGTAAAGACTTGTACTTGGAAATTTATAACATTGAAGAATGAAATAGAAGAAAACAAATAAGTGTAAGTACATATTATGTTCATGGGTAGGAAGAATCAACATCATTAAAATGTTAATATTACCCAAAGCAATCTGTAGATTCAATACAATTCCTGTGAAGGTGTCAATGATGAATTTCACAGAACTAGAATAAATGTTTCAAAAATTCATATGAAACCACAAAAAGCCCTGCATTGCAACAGCGATCTGGAGACAGAAGAACATAGTTGCCTCTAACTACGCTACCTAGTATCAAACAGTATTATAAGTCCATATTAATCAAACAGCAGGATACAGGCATGAAAGTAGGCACATAGATCAATGGAACAGGTAGAGAGCCCAGAAATAAACCCATACCTTTATAATCAATTAATATTCAACAGAAGAAGCAAGCATATATAGTGAGCTAACATAGCTTATTCAATAAGTGGTGTTGGGAAAATTGAACACGTGCAAAAAAATTAAATTAGACCACCTTCATACACTACATACAAGAATAAATTCAAAATAGTTCTAAGACTTAAATGCTGGACCTGAAACCATAAAAATTATAGGAAAAACATAGGCAGCAAAATCTTAGATATTGCTTGTAGCAATATTTTATTGGATATATCTCTACACGCAAGGGCAACAAAAGAAAAAATAAATAAATAGGACTACTTAAAGTAAAATGTTTTTGCACAGAAAAGCAAAACATCAACGAAATAGAAAGGCAACCACAGAATGGGAGAACATTTTTGCCAATACATCTGATAAGGGGTTTAATATCCAAAATTTATAAGGAATTTACAAAACTCAATAACAAAAAAACAAACGACCTAATTAAAAAATTAGCAAAGGACCTGAACAGAAGAAGCTTCTCCAAAGAGCACACACAGATAACTATTAGCCATATGAAAAGATGATGAACATCACTAATCACCAGAGAAATGCAAATGAAAATCACAATGAGATACCATCTCACACCTGTCAAAAAGGCTATCATCAATAAATCAACAAACAAATGTTGGCAGGATATGGAGAAAGAGGAACTCCTTTGCACTGTTGGTGGGAATGCTGTCTGGTGCAGCCACTGTAGAAAGTAGTATGGAGATATCTCAAAAAATTAAAAATGGATCTGCCTTTTGACCCAGTGATTCTGATAGGGGACTCAAAACTTGGAAAATTTTAGCTTAAGATAAAAAGCTGTAAGTCTAGCAAGTAATGTTTATGTTAAGCTTTTGTTTCATAAACTACAGAGAAGGCCCATGCAGGCTCCTGAGAAAAGCAGCTGACCTTCTGGGGCACTGGCTAGAGATTACCGCCTGGGGACATGTTGGAGGCCTCCAGGCCTTTTGTGTGACTACCCCCACCCCCTTGGGAACAGCTAACTGCCTAGAACAGGATGGCTGCAGTTTTCGTTTACCTAATCCTCCCTGAATTTCAAAGCCCTCACCACACCTTGCTTGTCCTCCCCCACCCCCAGGAAATGGGGTGGCCAGGAAATGGAAGGGAAGATGGTTTGTTAGAGTATGAACCTGCCATCTTCTTGGATCGCTGGCCATCTGAATAAAGCACCCATAAAAGATTCAATTGCTGTCATTGCTTATTGGATTTGGTAGTGACAGGCAGCCCAAATGCCGGTGTCTTTTCTGATTCCAATGCCACTTCTAGCAATATAACCAAAGAAACCCAAAACACTAATTTAAAAGAACATAAGTGCTCCTATGTTCATTGAAGCATTATTTACAATCCCCAAGATATGGAAGCAGTCTAGGTGTCCATCAGTAGATGAGTGGATAAAACAACTATGGGACATTTACAAAATGGCATACTGTTGCGTGTGGGTCACCGGCCAGCAGTGACCACGGAACGCTGCGGATGGCTCGCCGAAAAACACGGGAGAAACAAACATGCACAGAGACAAACTAGTTTCTGTGGGGAAGTAGGGATGAAATGTCCACCCCCCCAGTGGGGAACGTGCCGATTCACCATCCATACCTGCTTTTATTGGGCTCATTTGCATAATAATTCAGGTAAAGTACAGTACTTATCAGGAGGAAGTAAGGAACTATAGAAAACAAGGAACTCTGCTGGTCTATTGAGTCGGGGTCAAAGAGCTGTAAGACTTTGAGGAACAAACTTCCTCCTTGGACCCCTCTCATTCAACTGAGAGCATTCTAAACAAAGAAGGTTTCACAGTAATTTACATGTTCTTTCTTAGGCCTGATCACCCGGGGAATCCGCCCTTTTCAGCACAGAGCTACACCACCCTGTCATTGTTTCAGGCTTAGCTGGAGCAAGGGAACTAAGGCAATAAGGAGATTTTCTCCCAGATGATGAGAACTCAGGCTATGTCAAAGCCGTGGAGCGAGGGTCCATCACCCCCTTTTGCTGCAGCCCCCGAAGTCCTTCTTTTGGGGGGGCCTCCCAAAGTGATCGTGACTGTCTTAGGTCATTCCCCCCGTGGGGAATCTTACCTGTCTTTGGCTAACTGACCAAGCTTTTTGGGGTTCAGTTATGAATAAAGCAGCAGAAGCAGCATTCCTGCCAGGGAGATAAGCTTTTGTCTCCTTGCTGGCTTATGGTTCCAAGGGCGTTCCCTTAGCCTTAGTCTAGGCAGGGGTTTCAGCTTCTGATACCAGTGAGGGCAGTTCCCAACAGCATACTAGTTGGCTGTAAAACAGGATAAAATTTTACCTTTTGCAACAGTATGAATGTGTGCAGAGAACATTATGTTAAGTGAAATAAGCCAGTCAGAGAAAGACAAATACCATATGATTTCTCTCACATGTGGAATTTAATGAACAGACTGAACTAACCAGGGTAATGAGGACAGACTCATAGGTGTGGAACAGGATGACAGCTGTGGGACAGAGGGGAGGTTAAGGGGTGGAGGGATTGAGTAAAATAGATAAAGGACTCATGGACATGGACCACTGTGTGGTGATTGCTGTGGGGGAGGGAGGTATAAGGGAACTAAATGGTAATAGAAAAAATAAAGTAAATAGAAAAAAAGAAATATATGCCATTTATAGCACAAGAAATGTATAAAACTAATACTTACAATTAAATGATTCTGGAAGTCATTTTATGTTTTCATATTGTATCTTGGTAAGCATATAACATTATCAAATAGTAGTTTCATTAAGCCACATCAAACTGGTGCAAATTAAAATCATTAGCTCAAATATTCCTTTGGAAAAATGAATCCTGATATCGATCTTTATTTGAAGGATTAAAGAGTCAAAACTTTTATATTATTAAGTAATAACTTGCAGAGAGTGGTAAAATCCAAGTTCTCAGAGATATAAAAAGAGAAGATGTGTTAATTTTATTCCACCTGTTGATGTAAAAAAAAAAATTTGAGCCAAAAATATGACAGTTGCCAGAAAGTGAAATCTCAATGGACTGAAGAAATGCTCCAGACAATGACAGTTTTGCACCTTATTTTATAATCAAAGGGAGGTGTAAGGGACTGCATGAAATCCATTGATGATAAATTAGGGAATCAGAATAAAACAAAGTGAGAACTCTCTGAGACTGGTTAAAAAGAAAAATGGATTGAAACTTACTTTTACATTGGTTGGTATAGAATTGTTAACAGTTAACATTTACAGCAGAGAGGTGGTATGCAGGAGACAAATAACAGTGAGAAGCCCTGTGGTCTCCTTTCTGGTGGGAGACTGTGCCCTGAGGGGTCTGGGGAAAAAAAAAGAAGATTACTTGACATTCCAAAGGAATGCTATTTTAGATGCAAAAAGGACAATTGATTCAGTTAAGGTAAAGATTGACTTTCTGTCAAGGAAGGTAGGGAGTTGAGGCATGACTGTGCTATGACTTGCTTTTAGTTAGGAAGTGTTAATTTCAGACCACCACATGTGGTTAATTTGGTGTTGAGTTTGTAAGGCTCACAATACAAGCCTCCCCTGTGCTTTTCAGTTTTAGTATGTGGCCCCCTTACCATGCACAAACCTAATGATGAAACTGGTGAGGTCTATCAATCAGTTAAAAGGAGAAGTAGAAAAACAGACACACTTACAATCATTTCATTTACAATTATGAATGATTCATAATTATAAATGAAGTGATTGTGCAAATGGAAGCAAAAATAGTTTTCTTCTATAGTGGAAGAGGGAAGTCAATAGAGTCTATTCCAGGCAGGATTTGCATGGCTACAGAAAATAATTATTTTCATGGCTGACGATATATTGGCAGTTACACAGACGTGAGCAAAGTAGAAAGTACAGGCAAGGTATAGAAGGTCACCAGAGTGGAAAGTCCCAGGTGCCCACCAGTAGAAAGCTGTAGGGTGGGACCCGACCCCCGGGTGACCTTCCCTCCCCTAGCATAGTGCTGGTCATGCAGTTTACACCTCCTGACTATTCATATCACTGGTCATATGGTTCAGACCCTCTGCTGGTGCCTTGCTAATCGTGGAGTAAACTCCCTTAGAGGAGGAACAAGGGGGCTGGAGAAAAGCCTCTTAGAACTCCCATACAAGCCCTTGCAGGACCACTCCCTTAAGCATTAATTCTCCAAGACAATGAGGCTCTGACCCACATCAAATAATCTTAGGAACAAAGCCATGGGTCTATTGACTATAGAGGCAGAGTTTTTGTTAAACCAGAGATAACATCAAGCCTCACTTGTGTTTCAGCTACAGGCCCAGAAGAGTAGCAACCAGGTGGGATGATGCCATGGCTGACACCAGGATGAGCTGTGATGACTAATGATACCTTGCTGTGGCACTGACCAATCAGTGGAGACCAGGATCCTGAGAAGACACACCTAGAAAGCTGATGAATATTCTTTTGAGATCCTCCCCTGAGACCTCCAGATAAAAACCCTTAAGATGAAGGACCCAGAGTATGCTTGTGCTCTCTATCTCTCTCCTTCTCTCTCCCCTTTTCTCTCCCTCCCCTCCCCCTCCCTCCCTCCCTCCCCCTCTCTCTTTTTTCCCTTCTCCCCTCCTCTCCCTCCCTCTCTCCCTCTCTCTCTTTCTCACATCTGCACCTTACCCCCTCTTCTTACCCTAGGCTCACTCTCTTTGCCTTTCTTTCTCTGAAGCTCCAAGGGCCCTTTTTCACTTGTTTCCTGAGTTCATGTGGCCCAGCTGGCTCCCTTCTTCTACAGCTCACTTTTACCTCAGTGACTTTTGAAATAAACTTTTGCTTGTATTGTAATTTTGTCTGTGGGTTCTTTCTTAGCCAGAATTCAAGGACGGAGGTCTAACACCTGGTACTGTTTTCACTGTTAACACTATCAGCTATCTACAATTTACAGAGTTGTAAAATAGCTTCCATAGAATCAAATCAAATAACAGTGAGGCTATAGACATGGATGTTGTCCACTGGAAAACAATTTTTTTCTTACACATTATTCAAGTTTGTCTCTGCGTTGCAGATTTCCCCATATCAGGGACTACTGCAGTCTATATTATTTCTTCATATAGTTTCATGACTTGAAATTAGAATCAGCAACTGGGTACATATAACAAGTAACACCTATTTCCTATTTCTGTTGCTTGGTCAGCATGAAGTCTACAGCCAGTTGTTTCCTCCCCCAAAGCCTGGAGAGTTTTAATGAGTACTCTGGTGACTCAGGCTGAGAATCTCTAGCCTAGAGCAGCAACTTGCGCCCTGGTTGCACAGTAAAGCTGCCTACAGAACTTAAAACAGAAATTCTAAGAGTGGGATTAAAACTTTTAAAGCTTCCAGAGCTAATTCTAATATGCAGGGTTGAGAGCTATGGACCCTAGAAGAGGACTCTGCGATCCTGGTGGCACATTAGAATCATCTGGAGAAATTTTAACAAATGTTGATGTCCACCTGCCTTGGTAGTGTTTCTTGTCAAAATTTCTTCTGGATTTTTACTTCTCAACATTAAACTGAAGAGGAAAGATGACTGAGTTTACAAGGAAAACTTTATAATATACTTAATGTATCTAAAAGGGGCAAAGGTACAAGGGATATATAACACTTGCCTTTGCCTATTGATCAATTAATAGAAAGATATAAATATTCACAATATTTTATTACTCTCTTAGGGTGGGAAATTCAAAAAGAATTTGTAAGCCAAGTGATAGAAGAAGCAGACAGGAAAGGCTTACACTGAAGGAGGCTGCCTGAGAGAGCTAAATTTGTATTCAGAGCCACAGGGTACAGTTCTGCAGAACTGATAACACTGAATTGGAAACAGTTGAATTGGGGAGAGGGTCTCTAGTGAAAGACAGTGTGAGGACAAAAGGAGTGGTACAAATGGTAACAATTACAATTACAAAGCAATAGTTAAAAGACAAAGACCACAAGTGTGCTTTGAAAACACTTTGTTTTTTAATCATCATAAACCACAACATGGTAAGTGAAGAAAACATTTACAGTCACACCTCCTTACTTGTTGGCTTCAGAACTCATCAAACCCTGTACTCATTGCATTTTGATGAGAAAAAAATGTTTCAGCCCTTGGCACTTGCTCAGGACTCATTGCACTTTAATGGGTCATGACAGCATCTGATGCTCATCAATCAGTTTCAGCACTCATCACAGGTTCCAGAGTGAATTAATGACATGTACTGAGGTACTACTGTGTGTGTGTGTGTGTGTGTTTGTATTCATATGCTCATGTTGGAATGTCATGAGAGAAATAAGACATTTTGGGCTCTACCTCTGGCCACATTCATATCAATCAAGTTCAAGACATTTGTGGAAAAGAACCCAGAAGACAATTTATTAATCTAAAATTTTTTTTAAAAAGATGTTATTTTTAGACAGAGGGGAAGGAAGGGAGAAAGAGAAGGAGAGAAACAATGTGTGGTTGCCTCTCGCACACCCCCTACTGGGCACCTGGCCTGCAATCCAGGCATGTGTCCTAGATTGGGAATTGAACTTACAACCCTTTGATTCACAGGTTGGCACTCAACCACTGAGTCACACCAGCCAGGGCTAATCCAAAATTCTTAAAATGGGTTCTGGCCAAGATGGAGGCATAGGTAAAGACCCTTTGCTTCCTTGCACAACCAAAAGGAGGAAAACAACCAATCTGAAATCAATAAACAACCAAAAGTGCCAGAAAATCAAACTGCATGGAACTCTGACAACCAAGAAATTAAAGAAAAAAATCAACCAGAACAACCAGACAGTAAGGCAGCAGACTGGTCCAGCTGACTCAGAAAAATTGTGGCAACATGAGGACATTAGGGGCAGAGCTGGCTACCAAGCTCATGGGAGGGGCTGACTTAAGGGGACTCAGAGGTGGCTGTAGGTGGCTCAGAGGTGGCTGTAGGCTACAGCTGGGGTTGCTACAGTAGGAGAAGCTCCCAATCTCACATGAGAGTGCGAGAGTCCATTGAAAATTGTGCTAGAAATGAGCAGGCAAGACACACTGTTCCCTCTCCGGCCCCTCCCCCACAGGCAGTGCTGTTGTGCAGCAAAGAGTATTGCCCTGCCTGGGTGATTGCCGTGCCCGGCCTACCCCCTTATAAACTATCAGCTTTGCCAAGACAAAGAAATATGGCCCAAATGAATGAACAGAGTAGAGCCTCAGAAAGAGAGCTAAGTGTGGAGGAGATCACCAACATATCTGATGGAGAATTTAAAGCCCTAGTAATCAAAATGCTCATAGGTCTGGTTGAGCTTGGTTGAAAAATGAAAAAACAAATGAATACCCTAAGTGAAATAAAGCAAAATATTCAGGGAACCAACAATGACGGGAAGGAAACCAGGACTCAAAGCAATGATTTGGAACAAAATGAAAAAATAAACATCCATCCAGGTCAGAATGAAAGCACAAGGATTCAAAAAAGTGAAGAAACTCATACAAACCTTTGGGACAACCTGAAATGTTCCAACATCCAAATTATAGGGGTGCCGGAAGGAGAAGAACAACAGCAAGAAATTGAAAACTTATTTGAACAAGTAATGAAGGAAAACTTCCCCAGTCTGGTGAAGGAAATAGACTTCCAGGAAGTCCAGGAAGCCCAGAGAGTCCCAAGGAAGTTGGATCCAAAGAGGAACACACCAAGGCACATCACCATTAAATTACCTGAGATTAAAGACAAGGAGAGAATCTTAAAATCTGAAAGAGAAAAGAAAGGAGTTACCTACAGAGGAGTGTTCATTAGATTATCAGCTGATTTCTCAAAAGAAAACTTGCAGGCAAGAAGGGGCTGGAAAGAAGTATTTGAAGCCATGAAAAGCAAGGAACTACATTATAGCCAAAAGTATGGCTATAATAATGTGCACTAAAATACGTTTATTATGGTTCATTTGTTGCATATTTATAATTTTAGCTTACTCCTCCTATAGAACAAAATACTCTTGAAAAAATGTACTCTATTGTCTTTAATTGTCAATATTTCTAACTTTTATTATTAGAAAAGTATCATCAAAAATTTATAATGAACATAATCCCTTTGTGCACTTAAAAAAGAATATATATACACATGTTTTTCTTTTTAAGGTATGACGAGAATCTTGTAAATTTTGTTATTTTACCACAGTTTTTTAAAGTGGTTTTAGCAGGCCTTGGACACTTAAAGAAATGTCAATGATAAGTGGATGCCACATCATTTAGATCAGTAGCTCTCGAAGCGTGGTTCCTGGACCAGCAGCATCCTTATCACCAGGGAACCTATTTTAAAATGCAGATTCAGCAATTTGTGTTTTAATGAGCTCTCTAGGTGTTTGTGATGTGGCACATGAGAATCACTGGTCTATTATTTAGCCAAGACTGAGAACTATGGATTCTGGAGTTGGAATCTGCAGGGATTCTAATGTGATACATTAGAATCACGTGGAGAAATTTTAATGCATGCTGATATCTAAGGCCTACTTCAAAGCAACTTAAAATCTCTGAAGGTGGAATCTGGACACTGATGCTTTAAAAAAAGACACCCCAGATGATTGTAATGTATATAATGTTGTATGAGATATTCTTCTGAGGTCATTAGGTGGTTTAGCTATGCTCCTTACAATCTCTAGTACATTATGATGATTAAGAAAGGGTATGGATAGTTCAAGCTCATTAGCAAAATCACCATCATTGTGAGCCATGGCTTGATGTTTTAGATATTTAATAGGTCAGAATTCATATTCCATACAGAAACTTCTTATGATTATCTGACTCCTCATGTATACCATGCTTTTCTTTAAGAAATCGCTTTGATCATGTTACACATAGACAAATCTGGTCCTCTTTGAGAACATTTTAAGAATTTTATTGTATTTATTTTTTTAAAATATTTTTATTGATTATACTATTACAGTTTTTCCAATTTTTCCTTCTCTATCCTCCCTCTGCCCTGCCCCCCAACCCTCCAGCACCCCTCCTTAGTTCATATCTATGGGTTGTACATATAAGTTCTTTGAGTTCTGTTTCCTATACCATTTTTTAATCTCTCCCCATCTGCCTTATGCCTACTAACCATGCTTCTTCTTCCCTGTACCTTTACCCACTATTCCTTCCTTCTCCCCTCTCACTGAAATCCCTCTGTATGATGTCCATTTCTCTGATTCTGTTCCTATTCTGGTTGTTTGCTAGTTATTGTTTTATTTTTTTATTGTTTTTCTTGTCTTTTAGGTTCATTTGTTGATAGTTGTGAGTTTGTTGTCATTTTACCGTTCATATTTTTTATGTTCTTTTTCTTAGATAAGTCCCTTTAACATTTCATATAATAAGGGCTTGGTGATGATGAACTCCTTGAACTTGACCTTCTCTGGGATGCACTTTATCTGCCCTTCCATTCTAAATGAGAATTTTGCTGGATAGAGTAATCTTGGGTGTAGGTCCTTGCCTTTCATGGCTTCAAATACTTCTTTCCAGCCCCTTCTTGCCTGCAAGGTTTCTTTTGAGAAATCAGCTGATAATCTAATGGACACTCCTCTGTAGGTAACTCCTTTCTTTTCTCTTGCAGATTTTAAGATTCTCTCCTTGTCTTTAATCTCAGGTAATTTAATGGTGATGTGCCTTGGTGTGTTCCTCTTTGGGTCCAACTTCTTTGGGACTCTCTGGGCTTCCTGGACTTCCTGGAAGTCTATTTCCTTCACCAGACTGGGGAAGTTTTCCTTCATTACTTGTTCAAATAAGTTTTCAATTTCTTGCTGTTGTTCTTCTCCTTCCGGCACCCCTATAATTTGGATGTTGGAACATTTCAGGTTGTCCCAAAGGTTTGTATGAGTTTCTTCACTTTTTTGAATCCTTGTGCTTTCATTTTGACCTGGATGGATGTTTATTTTTTCATTTTGTTCCAAATCATTGCTTTGAGTCCTGGTTTCCTTCCCGTCATTGTTGGTTCCCTGAATATTTTGCTTTATTTCACTTAGGGTATTCATTTGTTTTTTCATTTTTCAACCAAGCTCAACCAGACCTATGAGCATTTTGATTACTAGGGCTTTAAATTCTCCATCAGATATGTTGGTGATCTCCTCCACACTTAGCTCTCTTTCTGAGGCTCTACTCTGTTCATTCATTTGGGCCATATTTCTTTGTCTTGGCAAAGGTGATAGTTTGTAAGGATATTACAGGGTGCAGCCAAGGGGGGGGTGGCAAATAGGCATTTGAAATGGGGTCCAGAACTTAAGGTGTCTAGGAGATTTTGGGATGTCTCCATGCCCCCTCCTCCCCCCCACCCAGGGTGTGGGTTGGGGGAAGGGACAAATGGAGCAGGGCCATTGAGAGCTATTTAGCATAGCAACAGCCTTGCGGCTAAGCTCTGGCGTGGTCGTTTGGCATATCTATAACCTTTGACTGGTTGCATAGATATGTTAAGTAGCTGTGATCAGCTCTAAGCCAGGGGAATGGAGGTAACTTCCGCACCCAGATGTAACTGGGGGGGGGTCCCCTGAGTTATGGTTCCTGCGTGGGAGCTCAGAGAGGATTGGCTCCAGGACATGGGGCCACACCTGCCCAGACTCATGATGGCAGCCCAGTAAAGCTGGAAGGATACGAGTTCTGGCATGTGAAGCCAAGTGTGGGAGAAGAGAACCATGCTGCTTTGAGGAGGGGAACCACGTGGCAGCCCTGAGGGAGAGAACCACGTGGCCTGGCAGAGTGGGGACCCCCACAGCTTTAGAACGGGGAACCACCACCTGGTTTTAGCAGAGATCCCGGCAACTCAGCTGAGGGTGCCGGGAACCCAGGGAGGTCTCCCAGTTGAGATGGAGTTCTAACTGGGAAGAACCAGAGGACTGCCTGAGTCATGGACTTCTATTTCCCTTCCTGAGATACGGTACTCTGGACTGGGCAAAAGGGGAAGGAAGGAAGGACTGTGTGTTTGTGGGTGTTTTAAGGGACTTTGGGATTTTGGTGAAGACATTAGGTCACTACTTTAAGTTTGTATAGCATTAAATAAACATTTCCTTTCCTTTTCAGGAATCTCTGGCATTGAGAGACGTCTTTCCTCTGGCGGCGGACATAACGGACCCGGGGCCTTCTTTCAATAATAGTATATCATCCCAGGCCCCCCTTGTTGTGTTCTGTAACAAGGATACTTAGTAAGAATGATAATTGATGCAAAAACTTGTTATACTAAGAAGATTATGATCAAATACATTATTAATATTTAAAATTGTTTTTCTAATGTTAAAGTCATACTATTTTGCAAATGGCTTTTTAAAATTTCTATAGCTACTTGTTAAAGAAAGTATGGCTTAGTCCTGATTTGATTAACAAGTTGTTCAGCTTTGAGCTTGTCATTCAATCTCTCTATAGGCTTCATTTTATTTGAAAAATGATCTATGCAATTTATGCCATTTATATTCTTTATTCTTAAAATCAAGTATGGTCAAGTATCAAAGAATATCTGTTTAAAATGTATAAGATGTAAAGCATAATGATATGATGCATTCTGGTGTCCACCATATTTTGCTGCCCCCCATTTTATGAAAGCATTTTGCCATATTCTTTAAAATCTCCATGTGTCTGTATATAACCCCATATCCTTGTACTTCTGCTCAGAGAAAGTATTACCATGAATTTCATAATTATTATTTCCTTGCTTGTTTTCATAGTTTTGCCACATATACTTATGTGATCAAGTCTACATTTATTTTAGCATGCTTTAAACATTATACAGACACATTGGTACCATATGTTTTTTCCTTGGTGACAGGCAATTTCCTGTAACCTTGGTGGAGCAGATTTATATAAAGTTTATTGATCAACCTGAGTACACTTACATTTCCTACTTTGGACAGTATTCTGTTTCATTTCTTAGGTCAGTGCAAACTATAGCTCAATTTACCTTCCCCTGCCTGGTTTTACCAGACTGAAAATGGTCCATTGCTTACTGTCTCTGATTTGCTACTTTAACTTAGATTTTGCTCTTGATTATTCCTTATTTTCTTGTTAGTTCTTCAATGCACTTGAAAGTGTTTTCAGTGTTATATCCATATTTTCAGTTGTAGTTTGAGCTTATCAGGCTCAAAAACTATCAGGCAATTGAGTCAAAGTTAAATAAGTCATGGTTCCTGATTTCTAGAAGGTTGAATCCAGACTATGAGGAGATAGTTATATAAATGGACACTCAATATTTAGTTATTCATTCAAAAGTACATATTGTATCTTTAGATACAGACTAGACTTGAAACAAGCAGAAAGAAATAATAAAAATTAGAACATAAACTAATGAGACAGAGAAGGAAAATAATAGAGAAAAAATCAGCAAAACCTAAAGCTGATTCTTTGAAAAACATAACCAAACCAATAAAACTTCAGCTAGACTGACCAAGAAAAATGTAGAGGAGTTAAATTCCTAGAATTAAGAATGAAAGAGTAGTTCAGTAGTTCCTCAAAAGCTTAAACTTGGAGTTTACATGATAGAGCAATTCTACTTCTAGATCACATGTGGCAAACACAAGGCCTGTGGGCCAAATCCGGCCCTCCACCTTATTTCATCTGGCACCTTGTTTCTACCTGGTGGCAGTGCTGAGCTTCTTGCCTGTAGTTAAAGAGCAGTTACATTTATACAGTCCTAAAATTACACTCGGCCCTTTGAAGGCAATCACGAGACTAATGTGGCCCCCAGTGAAAATGAGTTTGCCACCCCTGTTCTAGATATATACTCAAAAAAAAATGAAAATGGGTATTCAAAAATATTCACATATGATATTTACATAGACAATATTTATAAGTTTAAAAATGGATATAATCTAACTGATGGTTGGAAAAAAACAAAGTATGGCATATCCATACAGTAGCATAATATTATTCAACAATGAAAAGAAATGAAATATTGATATATGCAACAGCATGAATGAACCTTGAAAGCATTATGCTAAGTGAAAGAAACTGGCCACAAAAGACCACACATTTTAAAATTCCATTGATATAAAATGTCCAGATCTGTGGAAACTGGGAATGGATTAGTGACTATCTAGGACTAGATTGGGGAGCTGTGGGAAATGGTGGGGTGATTGTTCCAGTATACGCAGTTTCTTTTCATGTGATCAAAAGTTTTAAAATGGACTGCAGTGATGGTTGAACAATGCTATGGATATAGTAAACAGTACACCTTAAATGAGTAAATTGTATGGTATGTGAAATATATGTTGCTAATAAATGATGAAATCACCAAAGCTTATTTTCAGATGAGATATATTTGTAGACATTTAGCACCTGGCCTCAGCAGAGAAATCAAGTTGATCCATAGTTATTATATAAAATGACAAACTTTAAATGGTGATATAGGGTGCTATGTGAGTCACAGTTGCTTTAGGCTTTATTTCAATACTCCACGGTGTTCTTACTAGTTGTGCTAATTCAGATAAACATAATATCTTTGAAATTTAATTCCTTAATTGGTAAAATAAAAAATAATATTTTTGTGAACACTTAAGTCAAATCATAGAAAGCCCCTAGAGTAGTGGCAGGGAGGTAGCTTAATACCATGAACAGTTATTTATTAATTTTCTTGCTTCATTTATCAACCTATTATAGACTCTGTTTATAATGACTATAGGAAAAAACATCTGGGTATATTTTTACACATATTTAATCACACACAAAATACAGCTTGTTGAGAATTTACATCTCTTAAGTGATACATGACCACATAGAACACACTAAGAGCATTTTGTAACAGAAAGGAAAAAAAAAGATGTATGTAAATATTAACTTTACACTCATTATCCCATCCTTGTGTACACGTTTCTCTTTGAACTTTGTTCTCAAAGAGATTCAGGGAACATTAAGGGCAGCCAGCTGCATTTCCATCCTAGCAACCACGCTCTAAACTCTCACCTGCGATTTAATTTGAGCGTATTGCTCAGCGGCTGTGCTGTGCCTCTCTCTCTGGAAGCACGTCAGGTATTTGCCTGGCGTGTTGTTAGGCAGCAGTGAAGCAGGGAAAACAGGGTGGCCTTAATGGCTGACTTAATGGTGTGGTAAGTACTCATTTCTGCTAAACTGATCACAGGCTTTCATGGGTGTCTAGTTTTATTGGACTGCTGTCAACCAACATACATAGAGTACCGGATTTTTAAGAAATGTGTGGTTTGAGTGGAGCAGAGTATGAAGAGAACAACTACAAATGTGGTGTGAGGTGATCATAGGCAAGAGGACTAGAATGAGTATTTTTTATGCCTCCAAGTATTTTTTTAAATGAGAGCATATGTTAGGTACTTTGATTTGAAATGACTGCTTTGGTCCCCTGAATTAAGGTATATAGAAATACTGGATATACCATTTTGCTTTGCTTCTCTGCAGGGGAAAACCCCACTAACTGTAAATAGTTACTTTCAGCTATTTAAACATATTTAATAGAAAAGGGAAGCTATCATATTTATTTAGTATCTATAAAATTCTTTTAAATACATGAAGTTCAAAACAAATGTTCAAACATAAGAGTTTAATGTGAAGTAAGGGGATCATATTTTTATTAGCCAAGTATCTTCATTCTGTTTTCAAGACTGAATAAATTAGTGAAATTGTAACTTTGGGATTTATTTATAATAGTTAAGTAATGAAGAAAAAACATTAATAATATGAGCTTTCTGAAGAATATTAACAATAACCTTACTGTTATTACCTTATTATGATAGAAAAAAGGCTAATAAAAAAGGAAAATGACATATGACAAAAACTTGCCATATATTTGCTCATATCCTCACAATAAACCCAATAATTTTAAGTCACTGCTGTCCCCACAATTATCAAGTGAGAATTGCAAATAAAAACAAACATGATTATATCTAGATCTGCTATTCTTTTTTTACTTGAAAAACTTCAATGACATTAAAATCTTAGTATAGATTTTATACTAATTGTAATAGCAGTGGAATGACTGAAGTTTTTGTAACATTAGCATGACATGAAGAAGTTGAGTCCACTTTTATAAATTAGACCTCAAAGTTTTTAAAAGTATAAATATGCAATGTAAATATTCTGTTCAACTCTCTCTGATCAGAGAAATGGCAGTCTATAGAGCGATCTCCATGACTAATCTCTTCCCCTTCTTCAGAGGCAAGTGGGGTTTTCCCCACTTGCCCAGAAACGTTCTGGGGTTTGTGAAAGGTTCCCAAAAGGATCTGGGGTCCAAGAAAGGTCCGTGGGTAGTTACACTGGCAGTCCACAATGGTTGACAGCTGTTAGAGGACTTACAAAGCCTTAAGGTAAGTCCACAGTACACATTTCTGAGGGACTTGGGAAAATAAGACAAGAGATTCATTGTTTTGACTATAAAAATAAAAACATAGATAGGTACAAGTTGGACAACTAAAAGCCATCAAGTTTTCTGTCAGTATAAAGAAATCTCATGAAAGAAATAATAGATTTATTTCTAATGGGAATCTTTTAAGCCAAAGCTGCAAAATTGGTGGGCACAGGTCAAGCTCTTAGAAACTGTTAGAACACAGTTCACTTAACTCTAAGGTTGGCAGGCTAGGGGAAATTGGTCACCAAGGGGTTAGATTGACATTAGGTCACCCACCAGCTTCTAGAACATTTTCTTGCGTTAAGGTACACAGTAAAACATCACAAAAATTCCAACCCAGTGGCATGTCTCTTATTAATTTAGCTCCAAAGAGACTCAAGGCTTAGATAAAGAAATGGGATCCTCAAATTTCAAAGCATTGAGCACCTCTTCCTCTGGCATACCTACTTATTTCATGTCTGAGAACTGTGGTAACAGAAGCTTTAATCTCTACCAAAAATGGCAAAAACTCACAAAGACAACCTAGACTTACAATGGCCATTGGGGGTGGGGGGGGTGAATATTCAAATTAAAGATTGTTCATTTAAGAAGCGCAGTGAAAAGCAAGGATTCCCAAATTAACGAACAGAACAGAATAGCTATTTTAATTGGTATGCAGAAGCCTCGGTAGGTCTTTAAAATTCCAAAATAGCTACATTGAAAGATTCACCTCAAAAAACTAATAAAAAATTGAAGAGCAAGAGGTACCTAAAAGAAAGAACTGTAAAACTTGCTGTGAATGAATGACTCTTGGCAATGTGCAGAGAATAGGGGTTAGTCCAAGGTGCCTGTGGCATGCCTTGTAGCTATGCCTTGTAGCTATGCCTTGCACAATTTAGGAAATCAAAGAGTTCCAGCTCACAGTTAGATGAAAGGATGACAAATCTGCTAAGATCAAGGAAGAGAAGGATAATGTGAAGTTTACAGTCTGTTTCAGCAGATGCCTTTTATACCTTGGTTGTCACAAAGAGAAGGCAGAGAAACTGAAGCAGTCCCTGCCCCCAGGTTTGGCAGTGAAGGAGCCATAATAAATCAGACAGGCTAATCTGAACTGTATTAAAATGCTAATTTTTTTAAAGGTTGTAAGAATGGCATGGCTTTTACTACTTCCCTTTATTCTCCTTTGCCTGAGTATTCACAATCTATTAATCCTCTGTTTGAATTGCCTTTCTACTCTGAAGAGAATACAAGACCCTGAACAAAAGTCTACCCAGTTATTGGCCTTACAACTGCAAAAGCTCCAAGGCCAGAAACCTAAAATACCCGGACTTTTCCCATTGCACTCTCCTGTGGGGCCACCACCAAATACCTGGCCTGGACATTGATGTCTCATTGCAATCAACCAGGACCTTGGAGAAAATATTGTTGTAGAAGGTTTTGTCAAATCCTCCTACACCAACACAAATGCCCTTATATGGGCTTCTCCCAGGGTTGATGGGACTCTTACTGATTCTCCTGTAAAATGCTCCTAGTTATTATTCCCTTTAACAGCCAGGGAAAACTAAAATTAAAATTAGTAGAAAACTTTGCCAAATTGTAGTTGATATCAGGATTATATGCTACATTGTATCTCTCTTGCTTGGGAGCCTGCAGATAGGATCCTGGCTCCTGGATCCTAGGATCTTTGACAAAAGCCAGTGACGGAAATTCCTACCGGAGTCACAATACCCAGATCTTGACAATGTCTGCTCAAGAAAGGCAGTTATAAAATTAAGTTGGATTAAGAAACAAAATGGAGGCTGCCCCAATGGCCTGGCCTACCTCACAAACCTAAACCAAAGTCAGCCTTGCACTTATGGGAAAGACCTGTCAAGGAAACGTAACATCACAGTCCTTCAACTCAACTTTAACTAGTTTACTTCACTCTAGAAAATTGGACCTTCAGCCTTGCATGAAAATTCCCAATCTACTGGCCAACGGTGGCCTGTTTCCCAGGCACCCCTTCTAATGCTCTGCAGGTTGCCCTCTTGCACAAATCCCTTGGGAATGGTGCTCCACTGCTTGTGAGGCACTGTACTCCCCGACACGGTGGATGGTTTTCCCTTGAATTAAGCACAAAAAGTCATTACTAAACTCTTTTAGTTTTGTCAGTTGACAGAATGTAAAATTTCACATTGTCCCTTCCTTTCCAAATCCAAACTTTTGTGAACTTGGTTTTGGGGTGCCCATTGGTTAATGATCCTTTCTCTCCCAGGGACAGCCATTGCCTTCTTGTTTCTGTCTTTTGTATTCTGAGAACTTGGCTTGGGTTTCTGCCCATCTGCGGTATGTAGGTTTTTGTTCTTATGCATGCAGGCCATTCAATGATCAGGTTAGGGGCCCCAAAATAGGGCTGGACAGAAATGTGGGTTGCACTCCATTTGCAGACACAGTCCTACTGACTGTTGCCAACCCTCAGAGAACTGTCTCAGTCGTTCTTTCTTCTGGCCATCTTTGGGGGTGGCTGTGGATCTTGGGAGGATAGTATCTTTAACCCTCTTAGGAATGCCTCTTTTGTCCATGGGGTTATTCATTGCTGCCAGGATTATTTATTTCTATATTTAGTATTTCTCCCAGCTCTAACTTGACAAGGCATTTGAAAGGACTTCTTAAAAAATATGTAGCTATCTGGTTAGAAGCTAGCCAAAATGAAAGCTGATATTCAGAGCCTAAGTTTTTTAATGCCTTCTCCTTTAACTTAAATGAAATATGTACCCAGAGTGGGAAAAACATCTCAAAGACAAATAGCTCTGTATCCAGAGAATAGGAATCTTTTTATTTCTATCTTAGTTGAATATTTACCTGATATAAAAAAAGAAACTTGAAGATAATGTAGTTGGATGGGTGGGCAGTGCCTTGATACCATCCAGGGCACAATCCAATTTGTGAAGAATTAGTAGCAGCTGTCTTTCCCTTTGTAGGGCCAGAGGTATGGCTCTGGAAGCAGTTCTGAGTCCATCTATCCTTTTTATCAACCCTCAAACCTCCCCTTTCCATCTCAAAAGCTTGTAAGTGTTATGCTTTTTGATCTTAGCAAATAAAAGTCCTTGAAGGAACTTTCTCTGTTCCTTTGAGATTAAAATGTTCTACCTGGTCCTTTCTAGAAACTGACAGCCATTTCTTTTCAATGCAAACTACAGGGAAGTGATTTTTATCAGAGGGAAAAAAAGGAAAGACTACTTGGACACTAGGAAAATGAAAAGTCTTAAAAATCTTGATAAATATTAGTAAACATTGAAGCCACCCAAGCAAGTAAACTTATTTCATCTGCCAGAAGCACAGTTTGTATGAAATAGTACTTTCACTGTCACACCTGTGTTATGACTAACACTTTAGAATGAAAGCTATAACCTCTCCATTTACGTTTGTCTGTATGTCTAAGTATACATGTTATGAATACGTGATTTTTTCCTACCTCTCAATAGTATTTGAAAAGAGCTCTATTAAAGTTCACTTGATCTAGAACAATCTTCAGTAAATAACACCTGGTTTCCTGGTTTCATTAAAACAGGCATGTCTTTAGAGCTATCAGAACAAAACGTAGCTTTTTATTCTAACTACTAAAAGTCAAATAAGCCCTTGTTAGCTCTGTTACAGAACTTGTCAGCAAGAAAGATAACTTAAGGTGATTAGCTTTCTAATGTCTCACGACATTTTCGCAAACGATTTAAACATAATTGTTAAAAACCAAGTAAGTTAAATAGATGTCAGATAAACATTTATAAGTGAACTCTTCAACATAATTATGTTTTATGGTATGTCTACCTAAAAATAGTTTCCAAAACCTTTTTGGTAACTTAAAACCTTAGAGTTTTACTGAGATAAATTAAATGATGGATATTTGTTGAATATCTAGATCATTTTCCAGGTAAGATAAAACACTGAAATATTAATTACTGAACAGAAGTTTATCCATTTTTGGTTTCTTTTCACAGAAGAACTAAAGCTGGTTGGGTCTATTAGTAAAAGTGTTTTGTGCCACATTGAAAAATTTACTATGAGGAAGGGTAGACTTTTAATAATTATAAAATGTATTTATAAAATTTTTAGACTACAATTTCTTCTTAATTTTCATTAGGAATTAAAAATTCTAAAGGTTATGAATTCTAATTAATATATGTAGCTAGAATTACTAGAAATAAAGAGGGTAAAAGAAAACAATGGAATGAAAAGCAGATAAAAAAGTAGTTTTATGGGGTTTGGATTAGAAAAGGCTCGCAGCGCATGTTTGTTTGTTTGTTTTAATAAGGGGGTTGACAAAGTAATTTTGTCCTAAAGTAAAATAACTGATTGAACCAGAAATAGGAAGATGGAAAAAAACACTGTGCAAAATCTGAATAGATTTGAGATTTGCAGAAGGTTTTGTTAAAGGAATCCTGGGAAAGAAATTTTATGGGTGGTCAAACTGGCTAAGATTGGAATGGATTTAAGTTTTTAAAAATAAGTTATAATATCAAAAGTACATTGTTGCAAAATTAGAATTTGTTTTTCTCTTCATTAAAAACCAAAGTTTTCTCATGTCTTTGGTCTTAATAAGAAATTGTAAACAGAGGTTTTTCTTTACCTTTTAAGTAGTCTGCATGGATAGTGGGGCCTTTATGTCTTACCAAAATAATTTATGGTGCTTCATGCTGTCTTTACCAGGTCTTTGATCACTTAGGGAAATCAGACTTCTCAATAGTGAAAGCCAAGTTATATTCACAACTATATTATTCTGCATTTTCTTTTAAAAATCTTCTATCATCACTTTAGTTAAATATAATTATTATTTCATAATGATTTGTAATCCTATATAATCAAATGATCAAACATTTTAACATTTAACAACTCCCCCAAATCCAATTTTAAATGGAGGTTCTTTTTTTCCCCCTCAAACTAACTTTGGAGTTTTCCTGAAGTCCCTTGGAAAATCTCCAAAGATTCACCCCTCACTTTATAAAAGAGAGATGTTAAATTACATAGAAAGCATTGTCACATAAAAAATGTTTGACCTTCTTAGGTTATATTTGTGTGGGTATATGATATTAATGTGAGGTGTTCCCAAAATTGTACTAAAAGTCCCCAAAATAGGATATGTCTTCATTATTGTTATCATTCATAATTCTAGTTATTATCTCAAAATGTTGTTACAGAAATAGCCAAATTTCTTTGTTGATTCCATGATAAACTTTCATTAGATATTTAACAATGGGAATTTTTAAGTGTTTTGTCATTTACAGAGAATTAATGTTTTATTCTGATGCTTTTACAAAAGTGAGATTCACGGAAAGAACACTGCCAAATTCTCTTGACCACTATACCAACACCACTGTCAAATCACAAGGAGTCGAAACTTGGACACATTTCAAAACTGAAGAAGGTTCCACATGACATTTGATCTGGAGATCTCAAAATCAAGTTAACTAGGAAGTTAAGCAGTTAACATTGAGATAGACTACTTCCTCCCAAGTCTTCAAATCAAGAGCATCAAGAACATTTTTTTCCATTTCACTTTACTTCTCTGACCATCTTTTTCCTAATTGTTACACCACAAAAGTCTTTATGGTTCTTTTGTCCATCTTTTGCATTGGTCTGACCTGGAGAGATAATGCCATGTTCACCTATCTCAGGCCATTCAAAAGAAGGCTCATCCAATCTCCAACTGACTGTTGGATTTGCAACCCTGCTGCTTATTCTGTAGTTCTTTCTGCCCACCACCAAATTCTCCCTGTTTTATACCTCAGTTTCTCTTTAACAAGCTCTGGATAAATACTCCTAGGGAAGTGAGACAGAGCTACATGAAATATATATACAAACCACTGGAGAAAAGAAGTATTTCCCTCTTCAGAATCATTTCTTGACTTATTTGATTCCAGCTGGTTTGTGTCATGCAGACTCTGACTCAGGAGTGCTCTCCAAACCACGAGCACAGTTTTGTTGCTGATAATTATTATTATTGTGTCCCTAATACACAGTGTTCTCTCAAAAGTTTTAAAGGCACGAGGGCAGCCATTGACCTGCCAACAGATGGTCCCTCTTTGACTAGAATGACAAAAGAGAGGGGAAGAAGAGGGGAACTATTGAAATACCTCACTAGGCCCCAGACGGAGCTGCCCCTGACCTGGGTGCCGCGTCAGCATACTGGAACTCAGGCCACTTCCATGTCAGTCTCAAAACTCCTCTTGACCAGGATCGCTGTGTATTTAGTCAGTCAGTCCCCAAACAACAAACTAACTGAGACATCTCATCCCAAACAAAGTTGGCTTTAAGTGGCCCCAGCCAACCAGGTTGTTTCTACTTGTCTTTTCCTTACTCTTTATATTTTACCCTATAAAAACTTGTGGCCTTGTGCCCCATTCTGTGGTTCTCAGGAAGGAGACTGTCTGAGTCATGAAGAGCTGGAGTGTTTTGTGTCACCTAAATTGTTCCTTTAATCATTTTTAAACAAAGGTAACGTATTAATTCATATGAGAATAAAAATAACACACATATAACAAGAGTCATTGTAAACCTGTCTGAAACTCCCGTCTTGTGCTGAGTGCTCCCCTGGCTAGTGTGACATCCAGGAGGATGTGGTCCTGTCAGCGATTCTTCAGCTGGAGTAACCATACGCCACATTTCCTATCAGCACATGGTCTGTCAGAATTTGTATTTGCTGGTCCAAAAAAAACTTTTCTACAAGATTTTACTAAATAATTTCAGTTCACCTTTACCCTGTAATTCAATGGTTTTAGAACAGTTTTTCTGATACCGTCATGTTTGACAAAATAGTTGATTATGATTTCGGACATATTCCAATATCTTCAGAGCAATTCATTTGTTATTAGCATCATGAAGCTCTTTGCCACACAGGCATGATTTCTGTTCTAATGAAAATTCAGAGAGAATCCTTTGTGATCCTGTGTAATTGCTTTATTGTTGATGAGTGCTGAGGAATGTTACTTCAGTGATTTGCAAGCATATAAGTATACAAACATCAAATCATATTTTTTATTTGAACCCATTGATTAAATTTAAGGAAGAACATCCATGAGGAACCCAATATAATAACCATAAGTATGACACATTTTAACATTTATGTGTAAGAATTATAAATAGAGCATGCACTTAAGTTTTATAGAGTAATATGTAAATTATATACCACTTGAAATGTTTATAAACATCGCAGGGCTATCTCTAGAAAATGTCAAATCCTGGAGATTAACTTAATTATGAGGTTCATCAGGGTTAAACCACCGTAAGAGCAGAATTAAATGTGTTCTTTGTAGCTCAGGTAACAATTTGAACTCTCTAAGTCTGCATGCATTGTGTGTATGCATATGTGTTCATTATTTGTGAGTAGGGGACATATTTGGGTGACAAAAATCAAACAGAGTAGAACTTTCCTGCTCTACAACAACAAAATGTGAACATTCTCTTACATCTCTGTGTGGAGAGAGCACAGCACTGTAAATCTCAAGAAATGGGGCATACACTATTGTCCTTATCAATTGTTCTTTTTGGCAGTAATTCTTCTGGCAGTGTTGATACAATACAGCCATTAAAAAAGGTGAGCCAAACTAACCACTACATTTTTGTTTCAGTTTGATCTAACCTCTGTTACCAGGTCAGGAAAATGGAAACCTTTTTTCTTTTTCTTCACGGTGAATAATTTAGGTTTTAAAAAACCTCAGTTGTTCTTCATAAGATGAATTCTCAATATACCAATAACAAGTTGAAAAGATTACCATAACAATGTATTTGGCTTTATATGTCCTGTAATAGCTTGGCTTAAAATCAAACCCATTTTGTAGTGCCACTAAAAATCTCTGGATTAAAAAAACAATGAAAGTCCTTGAAATATTAAAAAAAATAAAACCAATCTATTGCATATTCAGAGAAACTATGTTTTATTATTTTTATTATAACTAGTGAATCATCATTTAAATGTTCTGTAGTGTTTAGAACAAATTTATTTGTTCAGTATTCCCATTTTTAAACATTATTTTATTAATATGAAAATAATACATGTTTCTTAATAAAGCATGCTGCATTTCCAGTGGAAGAATTCCTATCTTGTCGTCTATAAGCAAGTAGTACAATTTTTAGAAATGGTATTTCTAGAAGATTACCAATAATTCAACTTTAGTGATTTTCAAATATGTAATGAAAATGCACCAGTAGTATGCATTATAAGTATGACATTATACAGCTAAGAATCTAAAAATTACTCAGTGTGGCCATTAGATGGCAGTATAAGTCTTTGGACTCAAATGAAATACCTGAATAATTTTGTTTCATACTTTCACTAAATCTCCCCAAACGTAAAATCTGAGGCAAAATATTAATGTTATGGTATACAGTATTTATGAGTTGTGTTTCACTTTGGTATGGTATTTTCTTTTGTGAAATTAAACAATTATTCAGTAAAGTCTAACTGTAGTTACTAAATTCAATTAATTGAATTTTACTTACTCATTAAGCATAAAAACAACAGGATGTATTTATTACTGAGTATGATGTTCAACAATGGTTTCAGAAAACAAAAATGATATAGTGATATCATTATTTTTTACTTAATATACACTCTATTTTCAGTGCTGTCATTCAATTACGTCGATGAAAATACATTGCTCATTTAAAAAATGTGTGAGTATGCTTGTTGCAATTAAATTTTTAACTTATGCATATATAGAAATTAAAGGTAGAATTTTAGACTTTTAATCAAATGACAGATGGAGAGCACATTCTCCAAATCCCATAAAAATGATAAAAGAAACAAGAGAAGGAGCCATATATGCCATTGTTAAAAAACGTAAAATGTCATTGGTGTGATAGAAGCGTTGATGAATTGTTGGAAGTTACAAAGTAGATGGGATTCAAAAGAAAAATAAAATTAAAAATAGCTCTAAGATATCAAAAGTAAACAAGTGAAGACATCATAAAAGTCAATGATCATCCTACCAAACAATCACAGAGAACTGAGTTTGGAAGCACAAACAGGAAGTGTGACAAATACAGGGATTCAGAGATGCTGGGACCGTGTAAGAGCGTCGCCTGTGCAGTGAGAGCAGCTGGCTGAGGCATTTACTTATGGAGTAAGGCTGATAAAAAAATTTCTCTACATTAACGTGGCTGGCGTAGCTCAGTGGCTTGAGCACAGGCTGCAAACCAAAGTGTCGCAGGTTTGATTCCCATTCAGGGTACATGCCTGGGTTGCAGGCCATGACCCACAGCAACCGCACATTGATGTTTCTCTCTCTCTCTCTCTTTCTCCCTCCCTTCCCTCTCTAAAAATAAATAAATAAAATCTTAAAAAAAATTTTTTCTCTACATTAAATGAATGATGTACCTTGAAAGAGACCCTGGCTGTATTAAAAGTATTTGAGGCACCTACAAAATATTTATGAAATAGAATTATTTCTGTGATGTGAAGATCATGTCCTAGAGTAACGGGAAGAACTGTGTTCCTATCAAAGAACATTGTAGTTTATCTTTTTGTGAGTGATAACAATAAAGGAATTTAAATGTCCTTAAAATATAATGCAATTAAGCAAAAGGAGAATACTCTTCATTAGAAGTACTATATTTCACATAGCTTTATTTCTTAAACTGCATGACTGAATTTTGCCTTTTAAAAAATTTAAGACATTAATAGCTTAATTGTTCATTATTATATTTAATATAAAAATAATTTTGCTTAATTGCTTTGTCAAAAAATTTAACTGCCATCAGAAGATTACCACAATTTTAATACTAGTAAAAAGTTTTGAAAGCTTACTATGTGTCAAGTATTATCCTAAAAAGTTCTTTATATTCATTAACAATTAATTCTTATATAGCCAATGATACAGGTAGCATACCATCACCATAAGATTCTATAGTAAAAAGCAAATAAATTCTCAGTGAGCTATAACCCAGTGTCCTAATCACCAGAATTTGTAAGTGTGTTGCATTGTGTGGCAAATGGAAATTAGGTTGCAGATAAAGTTAAGGTTGCTAACCAGTGGACTTCATTATTGTTAAATTTTTTATTGTATTTTTTTTCCATTACCATGTACCCTCCTCCCCTTATACCCTTACCTTACCTTATACCATTACCTTATACCCTCTTCCCTCCCCTCTCCTGCCATCACAGCATTGTGGTCCATATCCATGAGTCCTTTTTCTTTTTTGCTCAGTCCCTCCACACTCAAACTACCCCTGGCCCATAGCTGTCAGCCTGTTCTCTATGGGTCTATCCTCATTTTCCTTGTTAGTTCCAGTTAGTTCACCATATTACACATATAAGCAAAATTGTATAATATTTGTATTTTTCTGACTGGCTTATTTCACTTAACATAATGTTCTCCAGGTCTATCCATGCCATTGCAAACAGTAAAATTTTCTTCATTTTTATGGCCAGGTAGTATTCCATTATGTAAATGTCTCATAATGTGTCCACTCATCTACTGATGGACACTTGGGATGCTTCCATAATGTGGCAACTGCAAATAATTGCTGCAATGAGCATAGGGTTATTGCTGCAATGTGTTATTTTGAATTCATGTTTTGCATTTCTTCAGTTATATTCCCAGAAGTGGGATTACTGGGTCAAAATGCAAATCCACTTTTAATTTTTGAGGTATTTTCATACTGCTTTCCACAGTGGCTGCACCAGTCTGCATTCCCACCAACAATGCAAAAGGGCTCCCTTTTCTCCACATCTTCACCAGCACTTGTTGTTTGTTGACTTATTGATGATAGCCATTCTGATCAGTGTGAAGTGATATCTCACACTAGAACAAACACTTAAAAAATTATATGGAACCACAAAAGGCCCTGCATAGCAAACAGCGATCTTGAGAAAGAAGAACAAAGTTGGAGGAATCATGCCATCTAATATCAACTATACTTAAAGGCCATAGTAATCAAAAGTCATGGTATTGGCATAAAAACAGACACATAGAGTGAACAGAATAGAGAGTCCAGAAATGAACCCACACCATATAGTCAGTTAATATTTGACAGAGGAAGCAAGCCCATACAATGAGCTAAAGATAGTTTATTCAATAAAATAGTGTTGGGAAAATTGGACAGGCACATGCTGAAAAATGAAACTAGACCACATTTTACAACACACAAAGAATAAATTCAAAATGAATTAAAGACTTTAATATTAGACCTCAAGCCTTAAAAATCTTAGAAGAAAACATAGGCATTAAAATCTCAGTCATTGCTTATAGTGATTTTTTGTCTGATATATTTCCCCAGGCAAGGGAAATAAAAGGAAAAAATAAAGAAATGGGACTGCACAAAACTGAAAAGTTTCTGCACAGCAAAGGAGACTAGGAACAAAATAAAAGGATAATGCATGGAATGAGAGAACATATTTGCCAACACAGCTGATAAGGGGTTAACGCCCAAAATTTATAAAGAACTTACAAAACTTACAGATCTTATAGGTCTGTTCACAAAACAATTCAATTTAAAAATGGGTAAAGGACCTGAAGAGACACTTCTCCAAAGAGGACATACAGGTAGCCAATAGACATATGAAAAGATGCTCAACGTCATTAACCAGCTGTCTAAATTCGGGTGATTATCCTGAATTATCCAGGTGGGACTGATATAATCACAAGTTCTCTTAGAAAGGAAAGAGGAAGGCAGAGGAGAACCAGAGAGATGGCAGAACAAGAAGGACTCTGCCCACCATTGATATCTGTGAAGACAGAATAAGGTACCACAAAAAAAAAGGAAAGTGGGTGGTCTCCAGAAGCTGGAAAAGGCATGGAAATTGATTCTGCCCTAGATCCTCCAGAATGAACACAGCCCTGCCAACTTCTTGATTTTAGTCTGTGAGACTCATTTTGGATTTTCTAACAACAGATCTGTAAGATAATAAATTGGTGTCATTTTAAACTATTAAGTTGGTGGTAATTTGTTAGAGCAGCAATTAAATCAAATACTCTATTATACTCCAATTTTTCTCTCTCTCTCATTGAAGAATAAATGACTAAAGTCCACTAACACACAGAGACGTGCCTTTCTCCATACTTACTGAGTCTGGTAAGTTTTCCTGTCAAGCCTTCACCTGCATAAATGCTTTCTCTAAAGCTCCTGATTGAGTCAGTGTTTCCGGACAATGCCCAGTGAATTATAAGTATTTATGAGAAATTGAAAAATCATGCTCTCTCGGCACTGCTTGTTTGTAATAACTATTGTTCTTTTTATTGGACTGAAGACCAGACTCATGAGTATATTAACACCCAGCATTCCAAAAGCCCACCCATAGGGTGATGGATCACAAGGTACTTGGCTGCATTTATCCGGGCTGCTAGATCTTTTTACGTGGACTGGTAAGAGTAACCACCTGGCACCCAACCCTCAAGGCCATCAGATTACGTTTACCAAAGTCACTGAGCCAAACATTTGCCGGTTTTTATTTGAGCATCTAATCTGGTTGAATTTTGCATCACCCTTTTCTAGAAAAGAAATTGGAAAAAAAGTGACGATATGGAAGAAACATTCATGGGGTGCCAGTGGATGCAACCCCTGATCCTGACTCAGTCTTAGTGGTTTGGTTGTTTTAGGTAGTTACGTAATCTCTCTTAAAATTTCAGATTTCTCAAGAGAAAGATAATACAGTTGAAGAGGAGTTTTTCTAAAATATTTAACTGCAAGTCTCTTTCTTCAGAAGTCACAGGCGGATGACACAGATAAAAGTTGGCATTCTCTGGCTGAAGGGAAGTAAGGGATTGTAGCCCAGTCCATCTGTTTTTCTTCACTCCTGTCCCCTGGGGTCCCTGTGGGAGTGTGGAACACAAATTTGAAAGAACCACTGAATTATCAACTCTCTGAAATGTCTTCCATGACGCAGTGTGGGTAACGTTCACACGGCGAAGTGGAAGGGGGCACAAGTCACATTCCTTGTTCTATTGCCATCTAAGAGCAAGGGGTTAGTTCTTCAAATGAATTAAATGAAGCAATGTAGTATGGATATTATTTATAAGGTGTATCTTTCAGAACCAGGTAGGAATCCTCTAGAAGAAACTGAATTTCCAATATATATATTCAGAACTAAAAATATAAATAAAAACATGTAAATGGAAAAGGACGCATGAAAATTCAGTCAAGTACACAGAAAAGTGAGGTGATTATCTTTAAAACAAAAGAACTTAACCTTCCTTTTGGCATCTTTACCGACTGCTGTTAGCAACTGCTTGTACTCTTCACATGAACTGTCCCATCTACCCACACTGAGTTTTTACTGTTCCATTAAGAGGAGGATTTTTTAGAGCAGATTCTCACCAGTTTTGAGAAACTGTGGATTTACTGAGTTGTAAAGTTATCTTTCCCTCTTTAAAGCTCCAAATTTTAAATATAGAGAATAAATATTTCCTTAATTATTAATACTATAAACATCATTTTTATGTATTTCCTTCTAATAAAATAAAAAAGACACAATAGTTAAGAGGAATCTTGTACAAATCTAAAGAAGTATAGCTTAAAAGAGCTTAGAACCACAGGCAAATTAGTTCTAAAAATGTTATTTGGAGAAGTTGACTATACCCATGTCTATATATTTTATCTTAGGTAGCAATATATGCGAACTTATTATATTTTAAAATATATGCATTTAATCCTAGAATTATACAATATTATGTATATCTATAGGTACATAGGTATATATAATATTATGTACATCTATAGGTGCAATACATGTATATCTATGTATATTTATGGATAGAGTTTAGTTCTCCTTTTGATATTTAAAGATTATATATAGTACTATCTAAAATAATATATGACTGAATAGCTCTATATAAGAGATTTAAGAATCATGCTCTCTAGTCACCAGTCATTGTTAAGAACTCCATTTTTCTATATGGTGTCTTAAAATATGACTTTATATGTACTGGTATATTAGCCTTAAGACCTAACATCATCTATGGAATAAATGCATATGTTTGGAATACAATACCCATTGCACACTAAGTTCAGGTGAAATAGTTAACTTTACTTATGTTAGACAATAAACATGAGCAGATTAAACAGCTGTTCAAATACCTGAAGCAATTCGACTTTCAAAACAGAGGCAGAATGTGGCTGGAGGAATGGGAGCAACCTCAGGTAACGTAATAAAAGGAGTTAGCATGTATGTGTGAGCGCGTGCCTTTCCAATCTTAAAATAAAAACTTCTCTATAATGAGGCCCAATCTATTATGATAATAGAATTTGAGTGTGGATAAAATGCTTTAAAACCATGATTTTTCCTTTTTCTTGGCCAAAAATACTGTAAGCAAGACTCCTGAGCATTCAGAAGTTGCCTAAACCACAATAAGGATCCTCCTGATATCTTGGACAAATACAGAAAGGTGAGGCTGTATTGTAAGGCATCTGATATGTATTTGACTATAGAATAACTCATGAAAAAAAATCTATGTGCTATGAACTCTTTATTTTGAATAAAGTATGCATTGTATTAGAAGTTGAGAGACAAGTATCATCATTAAAAATTTAGTAAGTAGCTGTATATATATTTGACTGTGTAAGACATTACAATAATAATGTGAGTGATAAAAACTTCTCACCCTGGAAGAACTGGCCACTTAAGATTCAGTGGTATAGTTCCATGGACAACCCCTAAAGAGACTGATGAAAATGCATTCATTATGTTATAATTTTTACTTATTTCCTATTAAAGAAAAGAATCATAGTTTCTGAATGGAAATACTACTTCATGTGGTTATTTAGTTGAAGTTCAATGGGAAAGAAAACTAAAATATCTTAGACCTGGAGTTGTGGGTCTGTTTCCTATGAACCTCCAGCCTGTAGCAGCAATTTAAACGATTTTATTCTATGTACTACACATTGTCAAAATCATTCTGCTGTGAGAACAATAAAAAGATATAAATGGAGTGAGATTTTGCCACTGGTATTGCATTTCCTGTTATATATCTGTATTTTAAATGCCTGCCATGCCTTTGGGTAAGAAGACAACTGAAGCAAGACAAACAGGTCAGAAACCTGACCTACTTTCTTCACCTTTCTGCTTAACACTGCATAGACAAAGCTTAAGAAAGTAAATCTCAGTAATTTAAAAAATTTGAAAATTGTAGAAACAGGTAAAAAAAGATATACTCTATCCTTAGCCATCCCTAGAAAATAAACAAACAAATGACAGCTATTAATGTAAACTACTGGGAGAGATTTTCAGTAATGAAAATTTGTAAATAACTTCTTCAGAAAATAATTTATTCAGATATGTGTACTTGAAGGGAGAGTGATTTTCATAGAGAAACTCTAATTACTGTTTTTCCCTTAGTTATAAAATTATAGTGTATAGAACCTAGTTTATTCATTCATTGAACAACATTTATTGAAAGTCAACTGCAGGACACTGGCTATGTGTTAATTCATCACATGGTCTTTGCCCTCAAGCATTTTCTACATAGCTACCATGTTCACTGCTGTGGAACATGTGTTAAATGCTGAGATATGTGTATAAACAGAATCCTGGGAACACTGGGAAATCATCACAATGTTAACATTTGAGTTTAGGTTGGAAGGGTGACACAGTTTTCCAAGTAGTTTAAGGTAAGGGGACAGAACATGCAAAGTGATGAGCAATAGGTTCAGTGCAACAATGATGCAGGGCAAAGGGCTGTGCAGGACGATGTGTGAAGAAGCTAAATATATGTGGGTGGAAAGATTATTGACTTTTGTGTTAATTAAAGTAATAATAGTTGGAACGGTATATATAAACCCTGTAGTCATTCACTTGTAGTCCAAAATATTATTTCTAGTTGTGGTAGGAAGGGGCTTTGGTCGATCTGACTTTTCAGGGATCCTAGTTGATGACATTGCCCTCATCTGTAACACAGGGTTTCTGAGAGAGCCCTGGACATCAATATACAGCTGGAAGCCTGGCCTACACATGGTCTACAGTACTGCTGCCCACATTTTATCGGCCAGATCTCAGTGATCTGGCCATGTTGCCAGGAGGTTTGGCAATATCATTTAGCTCTCTGCCCAGGAGGAATGAATAGTTATAAATAGATGGCTTGTCAATGCTATGGGCCTGACATGCTATTCTAATGGAGATCAGTGGTTTTCTCACATTGGGAAGTTTCACTGTCAGATGTCAGATTATTATTTATGAGGATCACTTGGGTACAATATAAATAATATACTAGAGAAGGCCAAGACCAGTAAGGAGAAATATAAGTCATGGAAGTAGGTGATTTGAATACAAAGACAATGGCAACATCACAGGAGAACAGAGGAAAAATATAGCAAATATTTCTGAGATACAACAACCTGGATTTGGTGACCAACTGGATAATCAACTGATGAACTGAGTTTCAGAGAAGGGTAGAAAATGACTGAGCATTTTATTGAGAGAATGTATTTCTTTATTGTTGCTCAATTACAGTTGTCTCCATTTTTCTCCCATTACTCTCCCCTGCCCTACCCATCCCCCACCTACCACATTCAATACACCCTGCAACCCCCAGTTGGTTTCTTCCATGTATCCTTTATACATGTTCTTTGATGGCCTTCCCCTTTCTTTCCCCCATTACTACCCTCCCCCTCCTCTCTGGTTGTTATCAGTTACTTCTTTATTTCCATGTCTCTGGTTATATTTTGCTCACTTGTTTGTTTTGTTGATTAGGTTCCACTTATAGGTGACATCATATGGTATTTGTCTTTCACCACCTGGATTGTTTCACTTGGCATAATACTCTCCAGTTCCATCCACGCTGTTGTGAAGGGCACGAGCTCCTTCTTTCTTTCTGTTGCATAGTATTCCGTTGTGTAAAAGTACCGCAGTTTTTTGATCCACTCGTTTACTGATGGGCACTTAGGTTACTTCCAGCACTTGGCTATTGTAAATTGTGCTGCTATGCACATTGGGGTGCATAGGTTCTTTTGAATTAGTGTTTCAGAATTCTTAGGGTATAATCCCAGTGGTAGAATCACTGTATCAAAAGGCAGTTCCATGTTTTTCTAAGGAAATTTCATACTGTTTTCCACTGTGACTTCACCAGCCTGCATTCCCACCAACAATGTACTAGGATTCCCTTTTCTCCACAACCAACCTCTCCAGTACATGTTGTTTGTTGATTTGGTGATGATGGCCATTCTCAGCGGTATGAAGTGGTATCTCATTGTGGTTTTAATTTGCATCTCTCTGATGACTAGTGATGCTGAGCATCTTTTCATGTGTCTCTGAGCCCTCTGTATGTCCTCCTTGGGTAAGTGTCTGTTCAAGTCCTTTGCCCATTTTTTTAATTGGGTTGTTTGTCTTCCTGGAATGGAGTTGTGTGAGTTCATTGTATATTTTGGAAATCAAACCCTTGTCCAAGATATCATTTGCAAATATATTTTCCATAGAGTTGCTTCCTTTTAATTTTGCTGATGTGTTCCTTGGCCAAGCAGAAGCTTTTTATTTTGATGATGTCTCATTTATTTATTCTTTCCTTTATGTCCCTTGTTCTAGGGGACATATTGGTGAAAATATTGCTGCATGGGGCATCTGAAATTTTCCTGCCTATGTTCTCTTCTAGGGCTTTCATGTATTGATGATGCTACTATTAACTAAAGTCAAGAGAATGCCAGATGAATCAGGATTATATATGAAAAAGGAGAGCTCAGTTTTGGAAATGATAAATTATTGGTATTTGCAGGACATCTGAGTGGAAATGTCTGGTTGGACAATGAGACCACTGATCTGAATCTTAGGAGAATACATGAGGTGTGCTTTGAGGGGAGGAGGAGCAATCAGAAAATCATCTATAGCTGTGAGACCAGAAGCAAACACTGGAAAAGATGTCATGGAGTGAAATAAAAATGACCTGCAAACCCTAGTTGTCCTACCTCTGTGAAAAATTAAAAATAGGACTTTCCTTATGAGAAATAATAATATCTTTCTGATTCAGTTACTTTAGGGTTTAAATAAATCACATGATGCATTTAAAAGACTAGTCTTAGTGTCTGACAAATGGAAACAATTTAGTAAAGGGTAGCTGCAAGTGTAACACGAATAAGAAGAATGGTAACCACGTTGACTCTGAGTGCATTTGACTACTGTGTGGGAAGGCCTCCACTTCCTCTCACACCTACCTCTGCTTTTACTAATTCTACTCTGTTCTACAAGCAATGCTTTTCCCTACGTGATACATAATTGTTCTGCGATAATTTCTCTCAAGCTAAAGGGAACAGCCCATTCCATTTATGCAAATTCTAGACAATTATTCTTCACAGTACTGTGCCTGCTGCTTGGGATTATTATGGCCTCTCAGAGAATTCTAATGATAATATTCTTTATTAAGTGACTGCTTTGTCCATGGTTGCCACATTAAAAAACACAATTAAAATTTAAGTAAAAATAAAAGCCAAAAACTATAACAAATGTGACAATATTTTTTACGATAGAAGTAACAATACTCCAAAAAGAGTTTCATGCTGATATATAATGTCCTATAGTCTCAAATTTGACTCCTGTGGGTGTTAAGTTATTATGAAAACAAGAAACAGCTATTTTTTATCTCCTTCCTTGAATTTTGTTATTGCACTGGCCACAATTAATGTATTTTTTATTCCACCTGGGTCCCTCTCAGTTAAAAACATAGACCTATTTTTGTCATATGAGACAATACATACAAAGGAACTAAGTTTAAAAGTGCTGTTCAAATTTGTTATTATTCTATCATTTAAATGCATCGTAGAAGGATTCATTTAAGATAGTGATACTGACTTTGGCAATCTATCCAGTAGGTCTCTGCTGTGCTGAGGGATCTGCTCTAAGGGACTGTCAGCAGGGAAATTGAAGGGCCCATCACCCTAAAATTATGTAAAGAGCCTGATCTGAGATACAAAAAGTTATAAAACTAACTGAGAAGCTCAGATGACCCTCTGAGCACAGCCAGACAAGACTAAAGCTAAAGGATGACTGGGTCATGCAGCAGGGGGTGGCAGGCAGGTGGAGCCAGCCAGTCAGGTGTACTTGCCTCCCCAGAACACAGGGACTCTGATGGAAACAGACTCTGTCTTAGGGTCGGATCCTGTAAGTTGTGGAGACTGCTCTCTCTGGGTATATGTTGATGCCATGAAACGTAAAAATCATGCAAGTAGCTTTTCTTGTTCTGATTACATGGTCATCAAACAATCTTTTGACTATAATGTGGCTTCTCATGGCTTTTCTGACAGAGAAGTGAACATTCTGGCCAAAGGATGCATATATCTTCCTCTCCTAGCCTCTCAGCAGATGTATTTATCAATATAAATTAATACATTAGGAAATTTACTTACAGTTCCTTTTATTTGAGTGAGTTTTCATGAATCTCTTACAATAATTCGTTCTGTTATGACAAAAATTAAACTTTCGAGGTTGCACAATGGAAGACCAAACCAAAGACCAAGAAATGTATGATCTTATGAGGTGTCTTGGAAGAAAGCCAGCTAAGAGATGTTCCCCTTTTAAAATCTTTACAGCCAATGTCACTTGAGTGTCAAGGTTGACAAATAGGAACATTGACAATTTGTAAGCACAATTTTTATTTCAGCATTATAATAGCTAACACTTTAGCAGCCTGAGCAAAATTAAACTTTTCAGCTCAGTGAACGAAGGTTTCTCAGCCTGAACACTTTAAAAAGCACATGTGTTAATCACTTTACCAGTCAGAACACTGTGTTTCAAGCTCGGTTCTCTCCCTTCCCCGCTTCATTCTTGGTGTGTTGTGATGTTAACGTGTCTTCCTAGGAACAGCTAGATTATTTGGTCTCAATAAAAAAGAGTCCACTGATATAAATCACCCACAAATGAAACTTATGACTACCTAATTCACACCAAAAGAATATACATTGCAGCATTTAAAAACATATTTCACCTGGAGTGGAAATACATTTTAACTCATCTCATCTATCTATGTCTTCACTATAACTCATTGAAAAATAATGCTACAATGGGCTAGTAAATGTTCAGGATATTTCATAGAACTGTTTTGCTCAGTAATAATTATTTTGTACCTTAACAAAATGCACTATATATAACTATAAAAATTATTTGAAGTACAATAATTTTAAATAAAAATGTGATAGGAGTAAAATAAGTTATTCTGATCATGTGTAAAGATGGAAAATACAAACATTATGGGTCTGGTCTCTTAGTCTCTAAATACTAATTATCTTCTGGAAAATGGCTTATACCTCCAGTCGTTGCTGCTCAAGAACCCATTTCACACAGCAAACACCACTCAATATTCTAATGGGCACACACAATTGTATTCCTAATGTGCAGTTTCCAGCCATTACAAGCGAGAAAGCCAAGACTTTGTGGCATTTGTAGCAGGTGGAGAGTATTTATGTTTAATGTTTATAATATCTTTGAATGGTCACAGGAATATGCTCATAGAAATTGGAAAACTGGATATAGCTTTTAGAATCATTGCACTCATAATCTCTCATTTCTTTTTAAGATCGGGTGGAACATAAAGTTGTATTATGTAAAGATTTAAAAACTTTTAGTGATTCACATAGTTATACTTTTTCAAACAGAGTTTTTAGTTAAAATACTACTTTTGCCATGATTCCTGTTGATCTTGAAGAATATTAGCATGTGTGTACTGAAGGGGGGAAATGGATACACAATTCAAAAACGGATATAGGATAATGATGAAAACAGGAAACTACAATTATCTGTCTCTCAAACGTTCTTTCTTGTGACAAGTGGAATCGTGCCTA